>NC_045148.1:16503654-16774401 GCF_008831285.2 Nymphaea colorata | reverse complement strand
GGTCAACGCAGCGAATTTTGTATTATCCAACGTTGACGTTTGGAATATTAATACTCAAATAGTTTGCTGTACCCAGCATTAATAAACATGCTAGGGGGGGGTGCTTCTATTAGCGTTATTAGACCTGCCGCCAATGAAGAACACTTTGAAGCATGAACTTCTAGATGACATATACGCAGAAGGAAAGAAACAAGGGTGGCAAGTGTGATATAGCTCACATCTTTGAAGGTATGCTTCATGCAAATTACCTCATATGTCCGCAATGCTGTTTCTACCTATATATATATTATGGCCCAAGTCAAAGGTAGGCGGTCATGAGTATGTGTCAATCCCTTCGTCCTGAACCTTGGAGGCAAAGGAGGGAAGAAGCTGTGGCTGCCTGCACCTCTAAGGCCTCGTTACTGAGGCGGCCAGCTTCTTTTAGTTGTTTCTCTATCTTACGGTCTGAAGGCAGGGGCAGAGGCAGGTGTAGGACTGTTTGGTGCATATTTATATTTATGGAATAATTATATAGTGTTTTGTTTGGTTCAAAATTTAAAGTATTACTACCCTTCAGTGAAGGAACTTTTGGAAATTAAAAAAAAAAGTTCTTACAACCATTAATTGTATTGGGCATAATTCTATTGGGCACGGTTATGTCATTCACAAAAGAAAATTAAGCCAGCGCAGTCACAGTCTCCCAAATGAAATAGAAATGTATATTGCTTCCTTCTAATTAATGCTTTACTTTATCGTTGTTCCCATTTTCTTTTAGCTAATTATCTCCTTTCTTTCAGTCCAGTTGTACAAACAACCACAGAATCATGGTCTTTCAATTGTTAAAGGTTGTTAATGTCATGTTGTATTTTGGTCCTAAAATGTTCGTTCTTTCTTGTTTGTAATTACTTTGTTTAGAAGAGTACTCTAATCTATTAAAGAAGACAACTGATAAGAAAATTATGTTCGTCTAATTCATCGTAATTGAAAATATATGAATGATACTGCCTATATGTGAGTAGAGAGAGAAATAAGGTTTGATGATGTATATATTGAATTAAGTAGGACCACAATACCAGCCTGGGCCTGATCGACCTGCCCGTTTTTTTTTTTTTCTACCACGGCCCTTAGGTTTGATAGCGGAATAAACTCTACAATATACATTGACTTTCTTTTGGCATAAGCAAATCATTCACATCGAAACCACCCCACACATTTTTAAATTGCAACGTTCTCAGGGAGAGAGAGAGAGTGTGTGTGTGTGTGTGTGAGAGAGAGAGTGTGTGTGTGTGAGAGAGAGAGAGAGAGAAAATAAAAATTAACATAACATTAACATAAGTCCAACAAAAAGTTGAATCTGAACAAGTGATTACATCTAAAGATTAGCTCTTAATTTTTGTAAGAAGTTGGAGGTACCACCATTTCCCCATAGGTTACTGGAAATTAACTATACATCATAAAAATAGAGGATGTCATGTGCTAAACTAAGACAGTCTCATTCCTATAAATAATATCGTTTCTGGAGTTCCAAATGCCCCATATGTAAACAGTCATTCTCTAAATGGTACACCATTTCTTTTTGTTTCTCACTCTAACTGGTCCATGGATCAGGTTCCGAATTGTAGATATGTTTGTGACTTCAATATGAGGCATAGACCAGGTAAGCGCATAAAGATCTTGAGACACTCGACAAAACCACATCAGGTGAGTGGTAGACCTCGGCACAATAACATAAAGGACACTTGCTCGCAAGGTGAAAACCATATCTTGTGACGTTATTTTGAGTCTAAATGTGGTCCAATAGAATAAACCATGCAAGAATTTTGGATCGTCGAGTAGGACCCCAGCCCAAAGGAGGTTATGAGGAAACCAGTTGACACCAGTTGGTTGAAGCAAGCTATACACGATGTACATAGAAACACCCTTCGCCATCTCGTGCCCATGAAAAAAAATGCTCTATGAAATAAATCCATCTTGGAAGGGTGAGAGGGGAGAGAGTCAAGTCTTTCAAAAAATAAACCTATATCCGAAAGTATGACTATAATTATACCTGCATTCACATCGAAGCCACCCTGAATTTTTCATGGTTCTTCATGCATTTTTTAATGGTTGTTCACTGATCACATCTGCCAACATTTTATATATTTTTTTTCGACATCTGTCAACCATTCAATAGTATAAACTATCTCTGATTATTTCAATAAAAGAGTATTTTGATTATTGCAAACCCTTGGCATGGTGTCTTGTGTTAGGACTTAACATATGATGTGTTCTGAAAGTGATCAAACGTTTGTTAATTTAATTTTCATTGTTTAGTTGTCTCGGCAACACACATGCATTTAATTAGTCAGGTTTTAATAATAATTGCTCAAAAACACTGGTTTCGATCAGATGGTTTTGTATATCTATTGGTTGAACTTTTTTTTTTTGTCCCATGGCAGACTCCATCCATCGACTTTTCTCCTGCGTACCAAGTCAAAAAACTTTAACATATAATTTTTTTTGTGTTTGGATCGTTTTCCAAGAGTGTCCTATTAATTTCATCCTCAGAGGATTAATATTTCATATTCACAAGAATGCATTATTAGGTTTTTTGGTGGCAAAACTCATTTTCTGAGGTAAAAAATGATTCTCCCTTCTAAGCATTGTTCGTAAGAGTTTGGATGATAGGAAGTGCAAGTTTTATGAAAAATTAATTTTTGTAAGAAAATATTTTACCCAAATTAATTTAAAATAAAAACTGTTTTGATTCTATATCCAAACATACAAATCTCTTTGCAAAACTAATTAAAAATAATTTTTAAAAACTACTTTTCATAAAACGTTTTTTTGTGGTGGACCGTTAAAACGCTAGCACATCTTAGACTGAATGTACTGAAATATTTCCACAATCTTTCACAAAATTATACAAAGTGCCCGATTCTTGGGAAAATAATAAATCACTAGTCGACTCTTAAAGATCAAGAAACATGCACTCAACTTTTGGGATAAATCTCAATGTGTTGCTTCGGCATGGAAGTCAGTAAAATTATAGGGAATAATTTACACAGTTGCCCTTTTATTGAAAATTATCCATTTTATTTTTCTCTTCCTTTGCAGATAATTTAGATTGAGATGAATAATTTTGTAAATTATCCCTTTATTTTAATGGTTGCTGCCGCTGCAGCTTCTTAAACCATTGATACATAAGTCACTGATTTTCCATAGGTCCATTCAGTGCCGCGAGAAATTCAATACTTGGCAGAAAATACCCTTGGAGTCCACGCTTTACCTTTTCCTCTTTAGGATTAGGACTATCTCAAACACTTAAGTGCTCGACCTTGTCTATTACAGTGTAATCCTTTGCAGCTTTAGTAGTTTTCATGGAAATCAAATTGAAGAACACTTTCGAGGACTCGCCAGCCCGACCAGTGAGTCTTGAAGGGTCAGCTCAACTGCACAGCCTCACTTTGGTGAGTGGGGAGGTTAGTGTAATAGAGAACCTGACATCCGATGCAAACAATCAGTCGAAAGAGCAGAGCTTAGACCTGGCGGGGCACACTCACTCTAACATAATACCTTTTGGGAACAGCTGCTTAAGCCGTTAAGTGTAGGTGCTTTCTAGAGGTTGCAGATGATAGTTGTTCCTATTTGACCCTAAATTGATCGATCTAGCATGGTTGAAACGAGCTCTACAAGGCTTCGTGGACCGAGCCCACGTATGTGGCAAAAATATGGGAACAACTTGTGGCTAGGGTTGAAAGGCCAACCAAGATTGGATATAGCTCGTTTTCCATGAAATGAGTTCCAAAAGAATCTCAGTGCATCACAAAATACCCGATCAATAAGTAGATTAATATATGTCTGAAAGAGAAGTCCACTTAGGGCTGCACAACAAGTTGAGCCAGCTTGAGCTCGACTCAATCGAACTCACTCGTTGAAGCTCAACTCAAACCCGACTTGTTTATTAATGAGTTGAGCTCGAGTTCAAATGTATGCTTGAAATGTTAATTGAGTTGAGCTTGAGTTGTAAGAACTCAACTCAACTCGATTATACAATGAATATTGAATTATAACGAGAAAAATCTAAACGAGTAAAAACTAAATGAGTTAATACAGTTAGACAAGTTAAATGAAACAAGACATGTTTAACATAAATGAGTTCAGTGAGTCGAGTTTGAGCCCAATGTTGTATCATCGAGTCGAGCTTGTTGCTTGTTCTGGAGCTTGAGTAAAGTTTGACCTCGAGTTTTCTGAGTGAAGTCGACTCGAGCTGACCCAACTGGAGCTCGACTTAACTCATGCAAGAAGCCCTGGGTCCACAACATATTACAAAGAATCAAACCCTATGTTTAGGTTTTGATATGAAACCAAGCCCTGATCTGCCGAAGGCAAATCGAGCTATAAACGAACAAAAAGGAGAAAACTGGAAAATCATTGGAAATTGGGAAATAGTTGGCTAATACAGGGCATCTAACTCGTTAATTATATGTTGGTTGATATCAACTAATTTGAAATTGAATTTTTTGTTGCTTCTTTTTCTATTTGTAGATAAAAGTTACATAGAAAATATAAATTAATCAAGATCAGAATATCCCTAACGACAGGTTGTGAGCCAAACAGAAAAATATATACCATGTTTGAAAAATATATACCACTTTTGAAAAATATATACCAAGTTTGAAAACCCAGAAAACCGGTTGTGCTTCATGTCTATATTTGTTTCAACATGCATGATGGTCGATCAAGCAAAAAATTTCAACAAGATGGTTTGATCCTCTCCAATTTTTTGAAAAAATATGATAACAGATATTAAGAAAAATAACTTAGCAAATAGTAGAACTAAAATGTTTTTGCTGTTTTTGTAATTAAAAGAGAAACCAAATTTCTAAGCCTTTAACTCAGTAATATTTCATTTGTGTTTTTTTAAATAAAATCAACGATATCTATCTCCCCCCTCTCTCTCGGACCACCCCCCCCCCCCAAAAAAAAAAATAAATAAATTTCTATTATTGGCTGTTCGTTCATTGGTGCACCATTCGGGATGTCCACTGTACATGAGGATCCACCATCCCTGCAAATGTTGTTGTTGTCTCAAAGATGTGCACAATGAGCTAGAATCAACAGATTAATTGGCACCATTTTGGGGATTTTGTTCAGTCTTGTTAGCAACCAACATGCACCACTTTTATTAATGACTTTTCAAAATATTTTTATAAAAAACTTAATAGCCTCAATATTAATTAATTTTGAATAATTTACTGTGGAAATTTAATATCCTCCTATGTGTTAATTTCCAATCCTGCTACCAATTAACTAAGATAAACATGCCAAATTGTTTTGTTCAGACAACAAGGAAGAGATGCTTCTATATTTATTCACAAATTAGTATATGGCTTTTATTGTTCCTTTAAGCACCAAATTAATTATATATCTTCAGGAAGTTCTAGACTTAAATATTGCTCTGTTAATATTACGGCAACATATTAGAGTAAAACTAACTAAGTGATTTACAGGTTCTTACGTAACAGATTATGTGGCTTTTACAAGGATAAAAAATAGGATATATAGCAAAATATTAACAAAAAAATTTACAACTGTTTGTCTCAATAGAAATAAATACAGCAATATTTGCAATTATTTGCTGCGTTAAGAAAAAAATTCACATGAAATGGAGGCACTTTGGGCATTACTCTCTTCCACTGTAAAACATGGGGAAACAAATGGAGGCTCCCGAAATGATAAAGGTAGGGGCGTACCCTGAGCAAGCTGTTACTGCAACCAGATCCCAAAGGGAGGCACTAATTGGGACTTGTTATATATGCATTGTTCTAATATATTTTAATATAATGTCTAGGAAGAAGAACTTAAATTAATTCACGCATTATTGCACCGCAAACTACTCCATACATTAGATGGTCCGAGTAAATGACATGTCTATGATAAACCACAAAATAAGTAACCAACACATAGAGAGTTCAAGATTTTGAGACCCACTTTGAAAGCTTAACTGATTGCCTCCATCCCTACCCAATTAGTATTACCTTTTAGTACTGGTTCATCATTTGAACCACTCAGATCCACATTTTACAGGTAACTCAATCGTTTTCTAATGCATTATTCTCATTTGAAACATCTCATATTTCATCCTTTAATTTTATTGATTTTTTCGAAGTTATTTAATTGCAAAACGTTGCATTCCTGGATACATGTTCTATATGAACACCACGTTCTCGTTGCAGTAATGCACGACATATTTATGTCTACATTTGATTGTTGCATTTAAAGATCGTTTCATATTTTAAAAGGCTATTATTGGAACATGGTTTTTTTTCACAAAACAACTTGAAAGTCGTAATAAGAAGGATAGCATGGAATCATGAAAAAACAAAAAATTTACATCAAGCAAGAAAAGTCACGCAGAACCATCTGTCGAGTGGTCTGTTTCGAGTAATATTTATTTCAAAAACACTATTGCATAAATGAATGTACAATATTGTTAGAAAAAAAAAATTAAAGATGTTGCGAACCTAAACTTTTGTGACCAATTTGTTTTATTGAAGGCAAATTTTTTTTGTTGAAGACAGCACAAGGAAATAATTTTTCAAACATCCTAATTTTTATACTAGTAAGCATCACTACAAACTATATTGACAACAAACCACTATTATTTAGAAGATAAACTGAACAAACAACCCAGTCAAATCTTAGAATAAAAAACATAAAAGTTCTCATTATTCTAGTCCTAAAAATTCTGGTAGATCTTGGAATGGTTTTGGCATAACAAGGCCATTTCAGTAATGTTCCAGCCACATCGCCAGCCCTTTTATTTGCAATCACCTGAAAAGGGAAGATGGGGGTGAGAAATTGGGAAAGTTTTCCATACAATGGATACTATTGACTTATTCCAAATTATGTTAAGTAATTTGAAAGTCTTGTCTCACTAATGCACGACACTGAGAGACTCAATATCTGGTTTCAAGAACAAATATGCAAACAGAGACATTTAACAGTGACAAATAAAACATTCATGAATATGAGAGAGAGTTCTGTGCCACTCCGTGTATGTAACGAGCATGCGCCGGATGTGGACCATACTACCAATATGCACATTTTCTTTCATGCCCAAACATTACATATGCATGTGCATGAGATAACAAATAGGTACGAAATAACAAAGAAGTATGATATAATGTTTATGAGGCAATAAAATATTTATCAAATAATGAGATAACAAACAGACAAATGGATGTATGAGATAACACTAATTGTTTATGAGATAACTAAAGATTTATGAGATTATGAGATAACAGATGGATGTATGAATGTAGATTGATAATGCCTTTCCAATGCTTGTCTTGAATTCATTTATGCTTGGCGTGAAAACTCATTAACCGGCGCTATTTTTTACACGTATAACCACCTTTAATCGGGCTTCCCAATTATTATTGCAAAGTTTTTCCATATAACTGTTTTATACATTCACTGAAATAAGCATGTCAGACCATGTATAGGTAGTTTAGTTTCTCTACTAATCTCATATACTTTGTATCATCTATGATGCATTCTCAATCATTTTTAGGCAGATGTATGTGTTCTTCCATTGGTTTGTCAACAGACTTTGCATCTATATGACCAGGTTTTTCAATAATATCGACAGCATACTTCCTTTGTGCTACATGAATTCCCGATTTGCTTCTTGCAAGTTCAAGACCTAAGAAAAACTTCAGTTTTTCGAAATATTTCATATGCAAAATCTAAGTAATTCTTGAACTTGTTGATCTCTTCATCCTTATTTCTTATAATGACAAGGTCATCTACATAGACCAAGACAATAATAAAACTCTCACCTTCAGAGTGTCAATAGCAAGTAACTAACCTTTGATTGTAGATACCCATAGCTTCTAAGCACAATAGAGAACTTGATAAACCAGTTTTGTGAAGCCTATTAGGGTCTATAGGTTGATTTGTTCGATTTACAAATTCTATTTTTCCCCTGTAAGCCATATCCTTTAGGTAGAACAACTTCAAGCAAGCCACCATGTAAAAATGTATTGTAGACATTCATCTGATATGGTCTCCAATTCAATTTTGTGGCAATGGTAAGCATCTCACTGACACTAATTTGGTAACTAGTACCTAAGTTTCATTATAGTTCAGCCCCTCTATTTGCCCATATCATTTTAGTACCAAGCATGCCTTGAACCTTTCAATAGTTCCATCTGATATATGTTTCATCCTATATACCCACTTGCAACCAATTGATCCAACACTAGGTGGACAATGAGTAAGAGCCCATGTTCTCTTGTCTTCTAATGCTTTAGCTTAAGCTCCCATAGATTAATGCTAGAACTCGTGCTTTACTACTTAATATGATAGAGGTTAAGACAAATGTGAAACAATAAGCCAAGATGATTCACGAGTAAGAGAAAGCCTTTGAAAGGATATAGAATTGGAAAACAAGATGAATAACCTCTTCTCAGTAACTATTTGCTTGATCATTGTTGTGAGAAATTAGAAGAGGTAGTTGGATGACTTTGCTTATTATTGCTAATGTCATCAACACTTTATTTTTGTCACATATTTTTATTTATAGTTTGATCAATAATGGGCAGCAGAAGAAAAAGAATTTTAGGTTGATTGAAAAAGAATATTTTCTAAAAAAGTTAAATCTTGGCCGACAAAATTTCTGAGTATCAAAATCATATACATTATATTTTTTGTTTAATCATACCACCAAAATAATACATCTTCTTGGTCTTTGATCAAATTTTGTTTAGGTTTGATGATAGTTGCATTGTAGAGAAAACCAAAAAGTCACATTATATAAAAACATGTTTTCTTAAAAATAGCATTTCACATAGTATTTTTTGTTTCAATAGTGGAGTTGGTATAAGACAAATTGTTGTTTGAATACATTTTGCCCAAAATGTCATAGATAAATTGAATTCAAATCTTAATGAATGAGCTATATCTAAAATGTATTGTTGCTTCCTCTTCACAACACTATTCTATTGGGGTGTATAGGGACAACTAAGTTCATGGATTACACCTTTTTTCAAAAAAAAAAATCCTTAAGTTCTTGGTTTAAGAATTTTGTGCCACTGCCATACTTGACTTTTACCTGTCGATTTGTTTTCATATTTATGCTTTATATAAAGTATCAACAATGCACAACTGATCATCCACAATACTAATGAGACAATGTAAGTTAGTTATGGATGACAAGGAGATAACTCCCCATAGATAAATATGTAAGATTTGAAATGCATTTTTCATTGATATGCAACTAAAAGTGAAAGGTAATCTGGTTTCTTAGCAATTGAGCAAACATCATGAGTGTTTCGATTTAGTCATATATTTTTATCATAAATATAGAATATTTTGTGTCTATATTCAGATAGGTGTTCTAATATCTTAGGCCAGTCTTCACAACTAAAACAAAATGAAAAAAAGTGGCTAAACTGAAAAGTATTGTAATGCTTTTTTCATGTAATAGAGCCTATTTCTCACATCACCCAAGATAATCATCATTTTGGTCTCCAGGTCATATAAAACACGTCAAGCACATCAAATGAAATAGAACATTTTGAGGCTTCAACCAGTTTTTTGATAAAAATGAAATCAAACTTGAATTATGTATATAATAAGATTCAAAAAAGGATTAATCATGACATTTTCTTGACAATGAGCATCAATTTTCCATTAGCAGATGACATTATCTAGATGAATGAGACATGAAATGGAGCAATTCATGTGATTACTTAATCCATTGTTGATTATCCAAGGGTTTCTAGGTATTTGATTACTAGCAAAACTTGCAAGAGACATGGAAGATTCTTTTTTGATCAACTGTAACAATCAATTGTACCTGCCTAAAGTGAAGGAGGGTGTAGCATTTTTCTTGCCATGAAACGAATTCATTGACAAAGTTGCAACAAAGTTTGCTGTGGCATTAGAAATAGTTGTGGAATTTTTATCATATCCCTTGTTAGGGTTTGATTTAGACACCTTCACTTTTGATGGATGGTTGTGCAACGTGAAACAATGGTCATGAGTATGGCATTTGACACAATAGTAAGAACAAACTCACCCTTTGGTTCTTGGAATCACACTTTAGAAACTGCACGAACCATTCTTTTTATTGAATTTCAAAACTTTTTGCATCACTCCCTACGAGCAAATAGAAAAGGATCACATGAGGCCAACTTATCCTAGTAGGCCTTGAAGTTCATGTAGTATGCTAATGTAGAAAATTCATCTTCAATATTCTTGCTAATCTCTATCTTAATTTGAAATTTGCAGGTACTTTGGTAGAAACATTCTTGTAGATCTAAATGTACTTTTCTCTCTATGGTAGTATATATAACACTATCTTCTATTTCAAGAGAAAATGAGTTGATCTAGGACAAGATCATATGCTTGGAATGAGACCTCAACGAACATTTTAGACAAAAAACCTCAAGCATTGGCAATGAACCATTGGTGAACGATATTTTGTTCTTAGTGGCAAGTGCCATTATCATTGACCATGTCCAAGTGCCATAGCTATTACCATCGAGATGCTAATTCACAACAAAGCTCAAGGGTTGTCCGAATGATGCATGAAATAAGGGATGTCAAATTCTATGTAGAGGTCAGGCAAATGATTTGAACTAGAGGTGTTTGAGCTTCCTCTAGTCAGTGAATTGATATTTGCATTTGTTTTTGCCATATATTGACCAAGATATAAGAGCAAGCAGTGATGACAAGATGATGATTAGTAAATAACCACATAGTGGTCAATAAGAGACCAATATCATGCTAAAAAAGAGCTTAGAGCTCTCCTACCATAGTAAAATCATAACTATGGAAAACAAAGCACAAGTAAAACAGAGTGAAGGGTAGTAGATCAAAAGAGAAAGCACATACACATGCGTTGAAGAGGCTAAATAGCACTTCCTTGGTTACTAAACTCTTATAGTGTGCAAGAAAATTGTTGAGAAGAATCACATGAAATCTGTCCTAATTACAATAAATTCCCTTATAAACAATTAATAAAACTATTTTTTGCTCTTTACAATTAAATTTATTTGCTGGCAATGATTCTTATCTTAATAAAAAATATTTTGTACAACAGTTCGCCACTACCGAATGCCTCTAGACACTCTAGTGGATGAACAAACATTTATGTAACTTCTCATTGTGCCACACCATGCGAACAGTTACAAGTTCTGATAGTCTACATGTATTCTTTAAAAGGGGAAAAATCTGAATATGCCTAAAGATTTGAAATGGCAAATGACCAAATTTTGTAAGAAGACCATTAAAACATATTTCTTTATCTTGTTTTTTTTCCTTCAAAACAACATCATCATTTCTCAACACACTCATCTCATAATTACTAGCCTATCTTGATCTAGCATGCCACACAAAATTTGAAATTGTAGTAGGATAGGAACTAGCAAATAAAGAATCAAACTTATGAGATTGGACAACTTTATTCCAGCCACTTTTTTGTTTATGCATTTGATATTGTCTTTACCCCTCCCCCTCTCCAAACTGCATTTTCTTCTTCATCTCGTCCTTAGCCTAAAAAAAATAGATTTGTTAACTAAATATTGTACTTCTTATCTCTGCATATCTTAGATATAGATAGAAGGCAACCAACTAAACCAACACACTCACATTTGCCATCAAACAAAGACCTAAAGTCACAATATAATGCAGAGTACTTGAATTTGGATGCCATTGATTGCCTTGCTTTAACTTCAGAGTATTTGCCATGAATGCCTCTAGTAACTTCTAGCAATCTTGGCCATTTTATTCCTCCTACCACATAATTGACCAATTACTTGACCTTTCTATCCATACAGAACTTGGATGTATACATTTTCCTACACTCTAGAGTCATTTATCACCTCTACTACAGCCTCTACTTTTGCCAAGGCCACACCTATTTTGAGCAAAGAAGGCAACTATTGATGACCCACTTGCTGATTGTGGATTTCCATTGAAGAGTTATAATCACTTCTCTTGATTTATTATAATATCATGCATTTCACAGAATGAGGGAAGAGATTTTGAAGTTGTCATAGTTATGACAAAAACTTTATATTCATTCCCTAAGCCACTAAATGCATGCATATATAACTAAATCCTCCTCCTTTATAACTTCAACAACTAGACAAAGTGAATCAGTTAGGAACTTCAAATGGTCGAGATAATCAACCATGGATTCTTCACACTTAGACAAATTTTGGCAATCGTGGTTGAGCTGAAGAATTTGTAAAATTTGATTATGAGACAAATGCTTGCTCAAGGCATACAAGGTTTATGTTTTATGATGGATAATTTGGCTGAGAACCAATTCTTTTCGGTTACATATTTTTTTTCGACTTGTCTATTGATGATATTTTTGAATCATGTGTTTTGATCATTTTACGCTTCATATTTAATGAACTAACGCTTACCATCATGATCAACCTCATGATATGCTTGATAAACACTACCGGCTTCAGCATGATCATCAGTCCTTTTACTGCATTTGATGCATTATCTTGAGAACGATGTCATCTTATCGCTCCTTTTCCACGCATTCTCTTTAGCATCACCAAGTCAGGTAGGTCTCCTCATGATGTTGATAATTTTGAAACACGTGAATGGATTATGATCACAGAAATGAACGGTATATATGCTATTTCGCAGTGTCTTTGCACTGAACCTGCGTTTACTAACTTCCCTCATACCATTATCTTCCGATTTCATCCCCATCCATGAAATAACAGCTTCAGCTTTTGGGAAAAGCTCAAGAATTTTCTGTGACATCCCAGTTTCTTGAACGAACCGCATTTCCGTAAGCTAATTGATCTGCGATAGCGTGTGAGGAGGCACTCCTATACTAGTTAATCTCTGCAAATTGTCATATTCCAATTTCTCCCTCATGCATGAAATACCAACTACAGTCTGCGGTAAAGGGTTGGGATATTTTCCAAACCATCATTAATTTCCAATATTCATAGGATGCAAACTTTTCATATCTTGTAAGCCACTGAGGACTTGTTTCTTACCTTCAGATGCACCCAGTTTCAATGTCCACCAATAGGATGCCTTTGCTCATTGGTGTTTGGCACTCAAAAAATAGTTAGCCTTTAGAAAGAGCTCTTGCATTTTCTAAAGGAGAAAATTGCATTTGGATTCACGTTATATATATCTAATGTGGTCAATCAAATATTTGTCGTGATGCTTTGGCTATGGTTTAAAACGTGTGAGGAACAGAAGGCCCCAATTACGTGACCAGAAAATAGAAAATGAAGGCCCCAATTGGTAACTAATATGCACCGGACCGGTCTGCTTCGTTTAAAACATCGATATGTACAGTAAAATTAAACTGACCAATTAATGTACTGAAGCCCCAACAGCGAGCATTGAAAGAGTTCCACTGGACGTCTTAGTTTTCTTAGTCTTTCTCGGGTTGTACATCAGAGAAAAAAAGCACTCCATAGTTGATATGAACATAACCATGAACGAAGTCCACCGACAAGAAACTGAAAGCACCCACCTGCATAGTAAAGGAAGAGGGAGACGAGATCTCCCACTGCAGTTAAGATCATGTAGAAGACTTGGGAAAGGGAGTGGGCTGGGAAAACAGACGTGTTGACAAGAGCAAGACCGACCACCACATTCAGCTTAGCCATGCTGCTACGTGAAGGCGTCACACCCCCTTCAACTTTTGGACAAATTAAATGAGAAGCTTTCAGAAAGAAGCAATTCACAATGAGAGAAAGAGAAAACTTTGGGAGGAAGCAATCGACATGGAGGAGCAATGCATGGGGTGCCTGGCTGATGGTAGAAGGTGCGCCATCGAATCAAGCTTTTCAAGTCAAGTTTTCAACTCCAGACATGAATTTTATAAGGATAAAAAATTCTGTGTGTTTTAAAGGGCGCCGATCTGGTGGTAATTATTATTTACAATTTGGGGCCTATATTTTCAGATATTCAGCCAAAATCAAGCCTCTAATTAATGCCACATTGAAGGGTTGCTTGAGGGCTAAGGAAAGCCACTTAAAAAGATAACTGGGATGTCAATACCAATGGATTGGATTTGAATCACACATTATCATATTTGATTTTTTGGATATTCATATATTCGAATATAAAAACAGATTTGAATATGAATGAATGAACTTATATATCATATTCAAATCTAACTTTTAAATTTGAAATCCAAATATATATGTATATATGAATGAAAGAACTTATAGACACACTCCACATCCAAATCTAGAATTTGGATTTTGAATATCCAACATAAAGTCTCAGCTTATGTTCATCTGAAGGTTGATCATTAGAATAACCATGCGACGCCTCACAAAATGATGTAGTTAGCTATAAAAATACTGTTCTTGCTTAAATGAGCCTTGAGTCTATCCATTTTATACCTGTCACAGGATACTTTGCTCAAGGTTCAGTGTCGAGCACAAGCTAGGTCTTGGTTTGTTGAGTGGAGTTTGAACTGACCCTTTAAAGCACAATAGCTCAAGCAGGACAAGACATGAGCAGAGTTGGGCTCTAGCCCACTTGTGTATAAACCACAACTATAATATATGCTATTGGCAATGACTTTTACCGTAGCGAATAGTCATAATGCAATTGCCAATAAACTTATTGGCAAGTACTCTTGCCCTAGCGATCAGCTAAGGTTGCCCTTGCCCTTTACAGCACGGGGAAAAGTCTTCTGTTAGGCCCAAGGTCATTGTCAATAACATCATTGGTAAGAACTCGTTGAGTTATTGACAATGGTAGAAGTCATTGCTAGAAGTTCTTACAGTAGTGATTCCTCTACTGCTATAGGTCACCTTTTTATTTTGAAAACAAAACAAAATGCTACTCCTATAGCAGGTAAGCCAGTTCTTTCTAATTTGAAAGTGGGATGGCTTCAAACAGATAATCTAGATCGATACCAACAAACATAAACATAGACTACTGAAGCAAATAGAGAGAGAGCCGATAAAATGGGAATTCATAGCAAAATTTGGGGACAACAGTCCCCTAAGTACAGGAATAAACTGCAAAAACATAAATAAAAGATGAATATACAAGACAATCGCATAGTAAAACAAAAATAAAAAAGGGATGGAGTAGCTCAATCACCCAGCCGCAGACGGAGGACAGCGCCATAGCTAAATAGCAAAATGGACATATCTCTGCACCAGACGAGCCACAGCATCTGGCAATGAGAAGATGCCCCAGAAGACCCTATTGTTGCGCTCCTCCCAAATGTGCCACCAAGAGAAAATGAGCCACAACCTCTAGACTCGCCCCCAGGAAGCAGACAGGTGGGGGGAAGGAGAAAAGATGAAAAGAAGGCGAATGGAGGGTGGGTCTGGAAGGCTACTAACATGGGAAGGCCATGCAGAGGCAAAAACACTAACAAAGAAAAAGCAAGTAGTAAAAAGGTGGACCCAAGACTCAACCGTGGTGAGACAGAGGGGACATTGGTTATTTAAACTGATGCCAAGACGATGTAAGTGGTCAAAAGTGTTGATGTGGCCAGCAAGAAGAAGCCAGACAAAAGTAATGGTAATGGCACGAGGATACGGGCCTGGGGACCAAAGGGACAGGGGTGAGAGCGATGCAACAGAATAACCAAAAGAGGCCAGGTAGCAAGAAGTAAAAGTGAATCCCTGGAAAGGTGAAAGAGGCCAAGATGGGGGTGCAACAGAAGGGAGGTCAGCAAGCCAAAGGAAAAGGGGAAGGGAAAAACCAGGTCGCACCAAAAGTGGGAGGGAGAGGTGTGGGAGATGAAACCATTCCAAACACTAGAGGAAGAGAGGTCAAATTTGGAATAAATGAATAGGGTGATTGGAGAATACTCAGTTGCGAGACGCCACCATCAAGAACACAGGAAGGACTCACATGCCGGACTAAGGTTGGTAACTCCAACACTCCCAAGAAGACGCGGAAGGGCAACCATATTCCAACGTGCAAGATCAGGTTACTTGGCATCCACAAGAGCCTAATACCAGCTTTGAACATCCACCCATGTCATCGATACTTGACTAAACACATGAGAGGGAGAGAAAGAGAGCTTCTGTGATGGAAACAGGGATGGGGAGCATATGAAGAAGGGGTAGAGAGTTTATTTCCTCTCTTAGGTGTAAAGTGTGTCGCAGGCCTTCTCATGAGCTTGTTGGTGGCAACTCTACCATCATCAACGTCATTGTCGTCTTCTCAAGAGATTAACTGGAGAAAGTATGATTTAGCAATTTCCAACCTTCACGAGGCTATGAAGCTCAAACGGAAGAACGTTTGGGCATTCTGCCTCTTGGGATTTGTTATGAAAAATGAAAACTAATTCTTAAAACTGTGTTAATAACTTTGTTTTCTTTACACCTATTTTAAAGCTGTAAAATTAAATAGTGGTGTTCCTTGTCACGCATCGTGCTCAGCCTTTCACATATTTATACTCTTTCTGTACAAGGAACACCACTAGTTACAACAGAGAAGGCTGAGCATGATGGAACAAAGCATCGTGCTCAGCCTTCTCTGTTGTGCCTTTTGATTCCATCACAGCCTTTAATTTCTGTTGTGCATACTCTGATACTCGCATGGTCTCAGAGCCATGGCGTCGACAGGTAATGCTTCCAACTCTTCTTCAGCTGGTGGAGCAGAGTCCTCTTATGGTATTGTATTGGTTTCACAATTAGTGACTAGTGAAAACTACTCAACCGGGAGTCGTGCTATGATAATGGCACTGTATGCCAAAAACAAGTTGACCTTTGTTGATGGCAGTCTTCCCAAACCCAGCGTTGCAGCCCATGAGATCAAGATGTGGAGACGTTGCAATCACACGGACCTTCATGGATTCTTAACTCCATCTCGGAAGAATTATCAAGCAATGCTATCTACACCACCACAGCTATTGAAGTGTGGGCAGACGTAAAGAACCGATTCACTGAAAGCGCAACCCCTCATAAGTACCAGCTCAAATCCTCCATCAGTCCTTTGAATCAAGAAAATATATCTGTTGCTCTTTATTTTACAAAACTGAAATCCTACTGGGATAAGCTTTCATCCTATGATGTTCTTTTGGAATGCTCTTGTGGTGCCTTGATTGTGGTTGCTGAAAAGCAACAAGAAGAGAGTCATTGAATTTCTTATGGGATTGAATGATTCATTCAATGCTATAAGAAGGCATATTCTTCTTATGGATCCCCTGCCCTCTCTACAAAATACTTATGCACTGGTCCTTCAAGAGGAGACGCAGAGAGAAGCTCGTCTACAAAGTAGTGCTGTCGAGCATGTTGGTATCTCAGCAAGTGCAGACTTGAAGGCCTTCAAAGACCAGCAAAACAAGCACCCACAATACTTCTGCAATTATGGCAAGATTGCTGGACATCAAAGGAAGGATACTTCAAATTAAATGGTTACCCTCCAAATTTTAAAGGTGGAAAATAGTGGCAAGACAGGGGGACTATTATCAACGCCTCTGTTGGAGAGAAAACTGATTCCACTGCCTTAATCTCTACCATGCATGGCAAATAGTCCAACAAGGACATTGCTCCAACTGTAACTCAACATGAATATATTCAATTAAAACAACTCCTCATAAATCGATCAGTAACCCAAATAAACTTTGCAGGTATGTCATCCTTCAAACTTGACACCTGGGTAATAGATATTGGTGCTAGTCACCACATATCATGCTGCCTTCAATCATTGCTAGATGATACAAAATTAGCTGTTTCATTTTCTATAAGAGTTTCTGACAACAGAACGGTTTATGCTACACATGTCCGTAAAGTTGTTTTGTCAGCTTCCATTTTTCTTCAAAACGTGTATTATCTTCCAATTTTGTTTACACCATGCTATCTGTGAGCAGATTTATTCAGCAAACCAAATGTCATTTGATTTTCCCGACTATTGGGTGCTTTGTGCAGGACCCGATCTCCATGATGAGGACTGAGCAGGGTGAGGCAGACTCTTCATTTTCCACTGTGGCTTGTTTACGAAACCCACTCAATTAGATTTTGATGGTTGGCATCTGAGACTTGGGCACCCATCTCGCTCAAAGAATCAAATGCTCTGAAAGCATGGCTGTCATTAAGTTGTCAAATAATTTTTGTAAAGTCTGTTGTGTTGCTAAACAATCTACAGTGACATTCAAATTAAGTGAATATTCTTTTGCTAAACCTTTTGATTTGCTACATTGTGATGTTTGGGGACCATACCCCCAAGCATCACATACTCGAACACATTACTTTTTGTCTATTATGGATGATTTTTCTAGAGCCATGTGGTTTTACCTAATGAAGTATAAAATTGAAATAGGTGATTTACTTAAACATTCCATTAACATGAGTGAGCAACAATTCAAAATAGATGTGTTAAAATCATGATAGATAGTGGAACCAAGTTCTTCTCAAATGACATAATTTTTTTTTCCGTGATAGAGACATCCTACATCAACATTCATGCCCCTACGTGCCTCAACAAAACGGCGTGGCTTAGAGAAAGCATCGGTACATCTTGAATGTGGCGCGTGGTCTCAAGTTTCAGTTAGGCCTACCCTTAAAATGTTGGGACCTACGCGTATTAACGGCCACATATTTAATAAATAGGACACCATAAAAAAAAATTGACAATCAAACTCCCTTTGAAAAATTATTTAAAAGAAAACCAACTTACAAGCATCAATGTGTGTTTGGTTGCTTGTGTTTTGCTTCCTACCTCAAACCACATGGAAAATTTGATTGCAGGGCTCAATGAGGTGTGTTCATTGGGTATCCTACTGAACAAAAAGGCTACAAACTACTTGATTTGGAAACAAAAAAAATCGTTAGTAGGGAGGTCTTCAATGAAACAGAATTTCCCATCAAACTCTCAAAGGATCAAAGCAAAGTCTCATATTTTCCAGTTATTCATTTCATATTTAATGACAATCATATACTTGAGAACAGAAATTCAATTGAGCAAGGCCCTTGTTCTCGTCAACTGACTGAAAGGCAAGATGAGGACTTGACTACTGATTGCACAAACATTGAATAACCACCCGAAATTGTTTCAGAATCAAGTGGTGAGGCTGAAACAAATCAGATTCTATATCTGTGTCATCTTCACTCGAACATGCGAAATCCTTCTTCGTTCTTATCGCAAGGTCACTCTTCGCGTTCATTCTTCTCCTACTTTGTCAGCTTTAGTTGTTTCTCTTTTTCGGTTCTCATTTTTCATTAGATCTTGTTATTCATGTTTTTGTTATTACATCATTAGAAGGAAAGAAACAAAAGCGGCAAGTGTGATATAGCTCACATCTTTGAAGGTATGCTTCATGCAAATTACGTCATATGTCCGCAACGCTGTTTCTCATACCTATATATATATATTATGGCCCAAGTGAAAGGTAGGCGGTCATGAGTATGTGTGAATCCCTTCGTCCTGAACCTTGGAGGCAAAGGAAGGAAGAATCCGTGGCTGCCTGCACCTCTAAGGCCTCGTTACTGAGGCGGCCAGCTTCTTTTAGTTGTTTCTTCGTCTTATGGTCTGAAGGCAGGGGCAGAGGCAGAGGCAGGTGTAGGACTGTTTCGTGCATATTTATATTCATGGAATAATTACATAGTGTTTTGTTTGGTTCAAAATTCAAAGCATTACTGCCCTTCAGTGAAAGAACTTTTGGAAATTAAAGAAAAAAGTTCTTACAACGCAACAGTGATGGCTTTGCTAAACAGTGATGAGGAAAAAGAGGAAACATCTTCTCAGTTCATATGTATGTGTACATCTCCTGAGTTTCATTTTCTGTTGTTCCCTAGCAGAAGAATTCTTTGGGCGCGCCAATTCGACTGCTCGCCAGCAATTACCGGCTTTTCATAAAAGATAATATGACAGCATCTTCTTGGACGTATCCATGGAGGCGGAGGTAAATCTATGGAGAAGCTTCGTCATCATCAAAGAGGGGCCAGCAAAGTAAAATTTTCATCATTTAACTTCTCACACAAGCTTTCCTTTTTCTTTTCTTCTCTTTTGGTAATTCAATAAGAGGTTGAAACCTCACACCCTTTCCCCCATCCCTGTTCAAGGCTGTCGAACAGTTCTTTTCTTCCCTTTAAAATGAGTAGTTTTTCATCGATTCTTCACCACAAAATGACGACATTCATCGTTAGGGTAGCCATTCTTTTTCTTTCAATTAATTAAATATCAAAGAAGGGCAAGAATGGAGCACAAAACGCTAAGGTAACTGAACCAACTTACTCAAAATGTCAACCAATAATTGTATTGGGCATGGTTATGTCATTCATGAAAGAAAAATTTGCCAGTGCAGTCACAGTCTTCCAAATGAAATAGAAATGTATATTGCTTCCTTCTAATTAATGCTTTATTTTTTTTAGTATCGTTGTTGCCATTTTTTGTAGCTAATTCTCTCCTTTCTTTCAGTCCAGTTGTATAAACAACCACAGAATCACGGTCTTTCAATTGTTAAAGGTTGTTAATGTCATGTTGTATTTTGATTCTAAAATGTTCGTTCTTGCTTGTTTGGTAATTACTTTGTTTAGAAGAGTACTATAATCTCTTAAAGAAAACAACTGATAAAAAAATTATCTTTGCCTAATTCATTGTAATTGAAAATATATGAATCCATACTGCCTATATGTGAGTAGAGAGAGAAATAAGGTTTGATGATGTATATATTGAATTAAATCGGACCATAATACCCAGCATGAGCCTGCCTGACCTGCCCATTTTTTTCTTTTTTTTACCTGGCCGGCCCTTAGGTTTGATAGCGGAATAAACTCTACAATATACATTGATTTTCTTTTGGCATATCCAAACCATTCACATCGAAGCCACCCTACACATTTTTAAATTGCAATGTTCTCAGGGAGAGAGAGAGAGAGTGAGAGAGAGAGAAATAAAAATTAACATAACATTAACATAAGTCCAACAAAAAGTTGAATCTGAACAACTGATTACATCTAAAGATTAGCTCTTAATTTTTGTAAGAAGTTGGAGGTACCACCATTTCCCCATAGGTTACTGGAAATTAACTATACATCATACAAAATAGAGGATGTCATGTGCTAAACTAAGACAGTCCCATTCCTATAAATAATATCGTTTCTAGAGTTCCAAATGCCCCATATGTAAACAGTCATTCTCTAAATGGTACACCATTTCTTTTTGTTTCTCACTCTAACTGGTCCATGGATCAGGTTCCGAATTGTAGATATGTTTGTGACTTCAATATGAGGCATAGACCAGGTAAGCGCATAAAGATCTTGAGACACTCGACAAAACCACATCAGGTGAGTGGTAGACCTCGGCACAATAACATAAAGGACACTTGCTCGCAAGGTGAAAACCATAACTTGTGACGTTATTTTGAGTCTAAATGTGGTCCAATAGAATAAACCATGCAAGAATTTTGGATCGTCGAGTAGTACCCCCAGCCCAAAGGAGGTTATGAGGAAACCAGTTGACACCAGTTGGTTGAAGCAAGCTCCCTTCGCCATCTTGTGCCCATGAAAAAAAGTGCTCTATGAAATAAATCCGTCTTTGAAGGGTGAGAGGGGGAGAGAGTCAAGTCTTTCGAAAAATAAACCTATATCTGAAAGTATGACTATAATTATACCTGCATTCACATCGAAGCCACCCTGACTTTTTTAGTGGTTCTTCATGCATTTTTTATTGGTTGTTCACTGAACACATCTGCGTACCATTTTATATATTTATTTCAACATCTGTCAACCATTCAATAGTATGACTATAAACTATCTGTGATTATTTTAATAAAAGAGTATTTTGATTATTTCCAACCCTTGGCATGGTATCTTCTATTAGGACTTAACATATGATGCGTTCTGAAAGTGATCAAACGTTTGTAATTTAATTTTAATTGTTTAGTTGTCTCGGCAACGCACATGCATTTAATTAGTCAGGTTTTAGAAATAATTGCTCAAAACACTGGTTTTGATCAGATGGTTTTGTATATCTATTGGTTAAACTTTTTTTTTTGTCCCATGGCATATTCCATCCGTCGACTTTTCTCCCGCATACCAAGTCAAAAAACTTTAACATTTAAACTTTTTTTGTGTTTGGATCGTTTTCCAAGAGTGTCCTGTTGATTTCCTCCCTCAGAGGATTAATATTTCCTGTTCACAAGAACACGTTCTTAAGTTGTTTGGGTGGCAAAACTCATTTTTTGAGGTAAAAACCGAGTCTTCCTTCTAAGACACTGTTTCGTAAGAGTTTGGATGATAAGAAATGCAAGTTTTACAAAAAATTAATTTTTGGAAGAAAATATTTTACCAAAATTAATTAAAAACAAAGAACTGTTTTGATTCTATATCCAAACATACAGATCTGTTTTGCAAAACTAATTAAAAAATAATTTTTAAAAAACTATTTTTCGTTAAATGTTTTTTTGTAGTGTGCCATTAAAACACTAGCACATCTGAGACTGAACGTACTGAAATATTTCTGCAATCTTTCACAAAATTATACAAAGTGGCTCGATTCATGGTCAAATAGTAATTCACCAGTCAACTCTTAAAGATCAAGAAACGTGCACTCAACTTTTTGGATAAATCTCATGGAAGTCACTAAAATTATAAGGAATAATTTAAACAGTTACCCATTTATTGAAAATTATCCATTTTATTTTTCTCTTCCTTTGTAGATAATTTAGATTGAGATGAGTAATTTTGTAAATAATCCCTTTATTTTAATGGCTGATGCCCCTGCAGCTTCTTAAACCCATTAATACGTAACTCGCTGATTTTCCATTGGCCCGTTCAGTGCCACAGCAAATTCAATACTTGGGAGACAATACCCTTGGAGTCCAGGCTTTTCCTTTTCCTCTTTAAGAATTAGGACTTTCTCCAACACTTCAGCGCTCTACCTTGTCAATTAGACTGTAATATTTTGCAGCTTTAGTAGTTTTCATGGAAATCGGACTGAAGAACACTTTCGAGGACTCGCCAGCCCGATCAGTGAGTCTTGAAGGGTCAGTTCAGCTGCACAGCCTCACTTTGGTGAGCGGGGAGGTTAGTGTAACAGAGAACCTGAGATTGGATGCAAACAATCAGTCGAAGAAGTGGAGCATAGACCCGGCGGGGCACACTCACTCTAACGGCAACCTTTTGGGAACAGCTGCTTAAGCTGTTAAGTGTAGGTGCTTTCTCGAGGTTGCAGATAGTTCTTCCTATTTGACCCTAAACTGATCGATCTAGCCAGGTTCAAACAAGCTCTACCAGGCCTTCGAGGACCGAGCCCACGCATGTGGCAAAAATATGGGAACGACTTGTGGCTAGGGGTGAAAGGCCAAACAAGACCGGATATAGCTCGTTTTCCTTGAAATCTATTCCAAAAGGAATCTCGGTGCATCGCAAAAGACCCGATCAATATGTAGATTAATATTATATGTCTGAAAGAGAAGTCCACTTAGGGCTGCACAACAAGTTGAGCCAGCTCGAGCTCGACTCGATCGAACTCACTTGTTGAAGCTCAACTTGAACCTGACTTGTTTATTAACGAGTTGAGCTTGAGTTCAAATGTATGCTCGAAATGTTAAACGAGTTGAGTTCGAGTTGTAAGAACTCAACTCGACTCGACTATACAATAAATATTGAATTATGACGACAAAAAATCTAAATGAGTAAAAACTAAACGAGTTAATACAGTTTGACAAGTTAAATGAAACAAGACATGTTTAACATAAATGAGTTCAGTCAGTCGAGTTTGAGCCCAATGTTGTATCATCGAGTCAAGCTTGAGATCCAGCACTATGTGGCCTGGTGGTACCCAATTAGTTTGAAACATTTCTCTTTAATATGTCTAACACTTTGACAATAACTACAAACTGCTCTGTTTTGGCATCCTCTTCTGTTTCGTTGAAATCCAGCACTATTCTTTCGGTTGAACTTCTTTTCTTGCTTGTTTTTCATAACAGCTAAGATTGTGGTTCATTCATTAACTGAACTTGATAAACGTGCTTCTCGTTGTTTTTCTTTTTATAATATCATAGTATAGACTTTGTTTATATTTGGGAGAGGGTCAATAAGTAGAATATACCTTTTAATTGAGTTGTAAGAGTCAATTAGACTCATAAAGAACTGCATAACACATTATCTTTGGATTTTTAATATAAAATAATATATAAATATAATTAATTATATTAAAATATTATAAGTATATATATTTAAATTAATAAAAAATAAAAAATCGGGCCCGAATCGGGCTTATCAGGCCCACCCGTGCTAGCCCGATAACAAACCAGGCCGGCCAGAGTACCTTTTTTCTTGGGTTCGGGCCTGAGTTGGGCCGGGTACCAGGTACCCAGTGGTGGCTCGGCCCAGTGCTTAGCCTTACCTTCATAGCACCACATGAGCAAACTAGAACAAGAGAGCAAGAACTAAGAGCTTGGTATAGCATGATGCAATGGACATAGTTTCTTGCTGTAGGCATATGGCACTCTAGATTTGATCAATCTGAGGAGCAAGACTTTGTGAGAAAAGTTGTTTCAAATCTTACCAGATTTCTCTAGCATTAGTTAAGTATAGGATGCTTGCTAAAATATCTTTAGCGACTGAATTCAAGATTCAAGACAGTGCATGTTTGTTGCATCTAATCCACATAAGGTGGTTAAGGTCACCCTTAATTGGTTCTATAACTGAACCATCTATAAAACTGATCTTACTTTTTGTCAAGAAAGCCATCAACATGACTCTCTCTACATCCCATAATTTTCTCCATTGAAATTTTGAGGCGCCAAAGCATTTCCAGGATCATCAGATTGATAAATATAAAAAAGGCCAGACAACATGAGATGTATCGGCACCATTGATCTTGAGATCAGCTTCATCACCAGACTGACATCCATTGTTGATCTCCTTAGGTCTACCTTCTGCCATTGAACTCATAGATCTTTATACCATGTGGAAATTCTTCTCATGCAAAATGCATAAAAGCAAAGAGAGGCTAACCAGATATGGTGAGTAAAACTTACTTCTTTCATTATGCACTTTGATATATATTCAAAGAGGCAGCACATTGTTTTACAACGTCTACTTACAACTTACAACGGACAAGAAAATTTTCCTTTTTACTGAAATAAAGCTTTCTTAAGAAGAGAAAGATTAACTAGGAATGAGAAGTATGGCTGGAGTTTGAATGTTGCAAGAATTGGACGTTTAAAGTATATGCGACCTAGTACAACGTCAAGTATGACAATTAATTTTAACACTTACCCAACCATTTTATCATCTCCCCCGCCCATTTAATATTAGTAGTTGTCATAGCTCACGTTATTTCTTCATTGCCCTATTAAGAGTTTTTGTTAATAACTGCCTGGCAAAAAATGTCTAAGCCTAAGTTTCATATCTTCAGTTTGTTGGTTGTTTGGCCCTTTTATAGCTTTCAGTTACCTGAAAACTAAAAACTAAATTTTGTAAACCCTATAGTATTATATAAATGTCTCATAGATGAGGGGTATATATATATATATATAGATATATATATATATAGGAGTTAAATCTAACCACGGAGCCACATTTTGGCTCCCATGGGCAGTTGCCCACACCAGTTCCAACTTTTTCTTTATTTTTATATGGATACCTTTGTTTATTTATATGTACTAATGTCTAATAAAATATGAAAAAAAAAATTGAAATTCAGCTAAAATTTTTTTGCTCTGCTACTACCGACTATCTGAAGTTCCATCAGCGAATATGATTAAATGCACCATCTGATGTATTCGAACAATATGCTGAGTCACAGGATTTCTCTTCCTAAACTTGGATATATATATATATATATCATTTGATTTATTATTATCAACGGTTTAGAGAAAAACAAGAAAAAAAAATGTGATAAATATTTTTGTCATTTAATATCAGTTTCTTTTTTTTATGTTGTTTTTCTCTCAAGCATTCATCTCCATCAAATAGACAGGCCTAATAAGATAACTAAGTGACTAAATAACTTAAGTCATTATTCACTAAATAACAACAAGAATTAGCAGATTTAACACCCACACTTATTTTGGTCGAAAGGAAATTCAATGGCCGTAAGGAAGTGATGACGACTTTCAGGAGGTGCACAGGGTGGAAGGGGAAGGGTTTCATATCAGCCTCAGATCTATCAAACACGCCAGTAATGTCTCATTTGAATTTCTTGGGCAGGGATTCCAGACAAGAAACCAATTTCTTTAGTCTCTCTCCCCCTCACATCTTTGACTCCCATAACATGTATTGTTTACGACTCCACTCAAAGCATCAGGGTGGAAAGAGGGTGGAAAGTGTGTAAGAACACATTTCGACAACCACTTCAGAGAAAAAAAGACTATGCGGACACTGGTTACTTTTGGGTGTCTGAGTTTCCCATCACCCTGCAAAAAGTTAAAGCCTTAGGGTACAAGGTTTTCGTTGCGGCCCTCCTCGTGTTTCATCTTGTACATTAGTGGCTGGTTACTCATCTCTCAAGAAGCAAATCAAACGGGTCACTTGTCAAAACCCTTAATGAAAAAAAAGAAAAAAATGATTCCCATTTGAGCTCAGTTTTCTTCTTTTATCCTGCCGGCTATGAAAGATATGTTGAATGTAACGAACCTTTCCAAGAAGAAAGCAGTCAACATTAAATGTGACTCACAAATGTGAGGGCGGTCTACTAATCTCTTTGTGTAAACACAAACCTCGATTAGTTCGGCATTTAAAGCTTTAATCAAAGTGTCCTTTTTCCCAACTTTATTTTTTCAGCTCTCAATCATCTTCTCTCTCTCTCTCACGCATTTAAATCATTAGTAATTAAAAGAAAACCATGCGGGGTTAACTTTTGACTCATAAAAGTTGCAGCTATTTAATGGCATGTTTAGATGGCGCAGACACGAGAGACTACGTGCGAAACCTTGTGTGGTAGTGTCAAACGTAGTTCAAAAAACACAATCTAATCTTATAAAAAATTATTTGAAAAGTGTGTTTTGCTGTTGTTTCAGACTTAGCTTCTAAAGCATAATCTAAATTGGTAAAAAACCTACACACACATATATACATACTCAAATAATTTTTTTTTATATTTTGCAATGTTAAAAACCGTTACAAATGGTGTATTCCTCGAGAAAAGTTGATTGGCCACAGTTTTTAGCTATGGAATGCACCATTTGGGTTGGTTTTAACATCATGAAGTTTTTTTTAGGAAAAACCATCTAGTCAAAGATGTAGCCGGATTACTTCAATTTTTCTATTATATATCCTCCAAATAATTACAGCCACTTGAACATTACGTTAGGCAGTTTTTAGGTAAGAGACAACTGAGTTCGGGGTTTAATTTCAGGTTCTTTTTTATTTGAACACGCAGAACAGAGATCATTAGTTCAATGAGCTAAGAATTTTACTACGAATACACGGATATCAGATTCATTAAGCTAAAAGTTGACAAAATCTCCTTCTAATGCGTCCAGAAACTAATACTTCGATCAATTCTGACCTCTGCCAATTTGGGCTTTGAGATTAAGTGGTTTAATCTTACGATCGCTATTACTAAGGAAACAAGACAGGGTGAAACTCATGTAGTAAAAAGATAATAGAGGTAACTCCATCTCAAAATAATTACCAAGAAATATCATCTACACCACCACAACTATTGAAGTCTGGGCACACTTAAAGGACCTATTCACTGAAAGCACAAACCCCTCATAAGTACCAACTCAAGTCCTCCATTAGTCATTTGAATCAAGAAAATATATTTGTTGCTCTTTATTTTACAATATTGGCATAAGCTTTCATCCTATGATGTTCTTTCGGAATGCTCTTGCAATGCCTTGAAAGTGGTTGCTGAAAAGTAACAAGAAGAGAGAGTGATTGAATTTCTTATGAGATTGAATGATTCATTCAATGCTATAAGATGGCAAATTCTACATATGCAACCATTGCCTTCTCTACAAAAGACATGCACCGGTCCTTCAAGAGGAGAAGCTCGCCTTCAAACTAGTGCTGTGGAGTATGTTGGTCTCTCAGCAAGTGCAAATTTGAATGCATTCAAAAACCAACAAAACAGGTACCCACAATACTTCTGCAATTACTGCAAGATTGCAGGACATCAAAGGAACGATGCTTCAAATTAAATGGTTACCCTCCAAACTTTATAGGTGGAAAATAGATCTAGACAAGGGGGCTATTATCAAGGCCTCTGTTGGAGGGAAAACTGATTCCAATGCCTTAATCTCTTCCATGCATGGAAAATAGTTCGGCAAGGACATTGCTCCAATTCTAACTGAAGATGAATTTATTCAATTCAAAAAACTCCTCAAAAATCGATCAGTAACCCAAATAAACTTTCTAGCTATGTCATTCTTCAAACTAGACACCAGGGTAATAGATATTGGTGCTAGTCACCACATGTCATGCTGCCATAAATCAATGCTAGATGACACAAAATTAGCTATTGCATTTTCAATTAGAGTTCAGGACAACAAATGATATATGCTACATGTGTCGGTAAAGTTGTTCTATCACCTTCCATTTTTCTTCAAAAAGTGTATTATCTTCCAAAGTTTGCTTACAACATATTGTTAGTGAGCAGATTTATTCAGAAAACCATGCGTCATTTGATTTTCCCCACTATTGGCTGCTTTGTTCAGGACCCAATCTCCATGACGTGGACTGAGCTGGGTGATTCATCAGGGGGATTCTTCATTTTCAAGTCACCTCTTACAACTGTAGACTGCTTGTTCATGAAACCCACTCAATCAGATTTTGATGTTTGGCATATGAGACTTGGGCACCCATCCTGCTCAAAGAATCAAATGCTCTGAAAGCATCACTCTATCATTAAGTTGTCAAATAATTTCTGTGAAGTATGTAGCGTTGCTAAACAATATAGATTGATGTTCAAATTAAGTGAATCATGTTTTGCTAAACCTTTTGATTTGCTAGTTTCTGTTTACGAAAGCTCTTGGGAATAATGTTTCCCAAGCATCACATACTCAAGCACATTACCTTTTGTCTATTATGGATGATTTTTCAAGAGCCATGTGGGTTTACCTATTGAAGTATAAACGTGAAGTAGGTGATTTGCTTAAACATTTCATTAACATGACTGAGAAACAGTCCAAAACAGATGTGTTAAAAATAGGATAGATAGTGGAACCGAGTTCTTCTCAAATGACAATTTTTTTTTCCGTGATAGAGACATCCTACATCAACATTCATGCCCCAACATGCCTCAACAAAACCCCATAGTTGGGAAAAAGTGTCAGCACATCTTGAATGTGGTGTCTGCTCTCAAGTTTCAGTCAGGTCTACCCTTAAAATGCTGGGACTTACGTGCATTAACAGCCACATATTTAATAAATAGAACCCCATCCAAAAAAAAAGAACTTGACAAAGAATGTCCCTTTGAAAAATTATTTAAAAGAAAACCACGTTACAAGCATATATGCGTGTTTGGTTGTTTGTATTTTTCCACCAACCTCAAACCACATGAAAAATTCGGTCACATGTAGGGATGTCAATATATCGAATTGAATTGGATATCTGACCAATCCGATCCGAACAAATCGGACATGGAAAAAAAAAATATCCAATTAGGAAATCAGATTGGATTCAGATTTAATAAATGGCATCCAATCATATACGAATTCAGATTTAGATATACATAAATATCCGATCGAATTCAGAAGCAAATTCGGATCAGATTCATTTTTAGACAAATATCATATATCTACTGCTATTAAATTTCGAAAATTAGCAAAATCTGGTTCAAAATTTGGACTCAGATATAAATATAAAAATCAGATTCGGATCGTCAAATTGGATTTCAGGTTCGGATATGACTTCTTTATTTGAATTTGGATCCAAATATTTGAATATCCAAAAAAGCTGATATGATTAAGGATATATTGGATCCGAATCCGATCAGTTATCCCTAGTCACAAGGTTCAGCGAGGTGTGCTCATTGGGTATCCTATTGAACAAAAAGGCTACAATCTACTTGATTTGGAAACCAAAAAAAAAATGGTTTGTAGGGATATGGTCTTCAATCAAACTGAATTTCCCTTCAAATTCTGAAAGTATGGGAGCAAAGTCTCACATTTTCAAGTTATTCCTCTCACATTTGATGACAATCATACACTTGAGAGTAGAAATTCAAGTGAACAAGGCCCTTGTTCTTGTCGACTGACTGAAAGCCAAGATGATGTCATGACTCCTGATTGTACAAACATTGAACAACCACCTGAAATTGTTTTAGAATCAAGTGATGAGGTTGAAACAAATACTTCCCTAGAAAAGGGCTTCCACAAGGTATCATTTGTCATAAGTTGTCTTTTTCCCATTTTTCAGCTGCTCTTAAAAGCTTCCTGTTGAATATCTTTCCTCAAACCAAACCTTCATGCTTTAGTCGGGCAGAGCAACATACAAATTGGAAAAGAGCCATGCAAGAAGAAATTATGGCGGTGAAATCAAACAATACTTGGACCCTAGTCTCCCCTTCAAATAATGTCAAACCCATCAGCTGCAAGTGAGTTTATCGGATCAAGTATAAGGTGAATGGTGAAATAGAAAGGTTCAAAGCCATATTAGTGGCCAAAGCGTATGCACAAGTGGAAGGCTTGGATTTCCATGAGACCTATGCTGCTGCCGCCAAACTTGTTATTATTTGTTGTTTGATTGCAATAGCTGCAAAACGAAATTGGCTGCTGCAACAAATGGATGTGTATAACTTCTTTCTAAACGGGATATTGAATGAAGAAATCTACATGACATTGCCTCCTAGTTATTGTGAAAAAGGAGAAACAAAATTGTGCAAGCTAACCAAGTTTATCTCTGGGCTGAAACATGCTCCTCAAAACAGGTTCTTGAAGTTCTCGTCAGAAGCGGTGAGCTATGGTTTTATGCAATCCAAGTGTGATTACACACTGTGTGCATATCAAAGAGAAAGGGTGTTCATGGTAATTTTGGTGCAATGCCTTGAAGAAGAGGAGGAGGAAGGAGAAATAAAGGAATAGGGAAGGAGCTAGCAAAGGCGGTGGCAACAGTGGCTATGGCCTCCTTCGACTACTTTTCTTTGTTGGTGTGCTTGCCTGAGACTTCCATAAGCCAATAAATAGGTCACCTCCTCTCAGTCATGAGATTCCTCCTCCCTACATAATTTTGAGATTTTTAGAGATGAACTCTTCTTTTAAGCCTTATTTTGCTTTAATATTTTCCTTCTAGGGGTTGTAGAATTGGCTTTCAATACAAATTTGATTAGCATTCACTTTTGGATACTGTGTGGTTCTTCTGGAAACTTATGCGTACCCACCAACCTCTATAATTGGAAATTCAAGATACCATGAATCAACTTGGTAAAATTTTTAAAAAAATCCTACTAAGAGAAGATTTTAACTATAAATGGGGTTGCGCTAGCAATATATATATATATACATATATATATATATAGTCATTGTTGCTGAATGATTTTCATTTTTATCTTCAAACCCAAACACGTGAAACCAATTTCACCTGGTCGATAAAAAAGAAAGATGGTTCAGCTTCAATCAAATACACAAAAAGGATCAACTTTTTTAATGTTATAAACATAGTTATCTTTCTAATTAACAAAAAAAATTGACGTTATCAACAAGGTTATTGAAGTAAAAAGCAAGCGTTATTGAAGTAAAAAGCTTGCTTGGAGGTTAGGCCCCCTACTTTTGTTCCAACAAAAATTATCAACACGGCTATTGGTTTTAGCTAATATACGAAAAAGAAATAGATGGTGATAGGGACAATTCTACTTTGCTTGATACTTCAAAAAAAAAGGTAAATTTATAACATATAATTTAATCGAGAAAATGACGGAAAAAATGTGAGATAGTGAAGATATTTCTGACGATGGCAGGGAGACAAACAAAACAGTAGAGAAAGAGAGAAAAAGAAAAAAAAAGACAAAAGTGCAAAGAGAAAATGATTGAGGAGAGTAAGAGAAAATTAAGTTAGGTCAATACTTTCAAATTCCAATCAATATAGATGGTATTGTTATATACATAACATATAAATGTGTGCATCTGTAAACAATTTAAGGCCTGATTAGTTCCATTCAAATGGAATTCATTAGGTGGATTGTTTGGATTTATAGGGCAAGCGATTCGATCCAGAAACCAGTTTCAATTCGTTGGTCTAAATTGTCATTCGCTTTTTTCACTGAAACAGCCGTAGCATTTTCATTAATTCCAAACGCCTCCCCCGTTCTCTCCAAGTGGCAGCGCGCTTCAATGGCATCAAAATATTCTTCCGGTCTTCCTTCTGACTCGTAATTGGAGTCGGAAAGCAGAAAACGAAGAGGAAGAAGACGAAGAAAAGCGAAAAAATGGTAGAACGGTGGTGATTCCTCACGCTGTCTCTCACTCTCACACGAATACCCATATCCTGTTTGCTTCTTTGTGATCTTCATTATCACTATTCCTGAGTGACGGGCCGTTGTTGGTTGACGCAATCTGTAGTTCATCTTCTCGCTCGGTAAGTAGAGGATTCAGGAGCTGTAGTAGGGAGGCTTTCTGACGAAATTATTCTCCGTCAAAACCTTTAACGTTTATCCTTGACAAACAACGCCACCATGTATTTGATGAAATTACCAAAGAAGGGGCACCGTGCAAATAGTTATTCATTTGCTCGGAAGGAATCATTTTGCATTCCTAGGCAGTCAATTGTCCAAGACTGTAAGTTTAATATTGGTTGGCTCCCTTTCAGGTGTACAGATTGTGCCTAGAGGGGTGAGGAGAGAAGGGTGGATATGGCGGACAAAGCTTCTAGAGCTTTGGTGATCTATGGTGATGGGCTGATGCCTTTTCTCTCTCGTCAACATACCAATATACATAAGCTTGCTTCTTTGGGCTGTTGCGGTTTCCTGGCATTGAGGAATGCACCTCTTGGCGGTTTGTGCACTTAAATTTACATCTTCATGTTCAACTAGTAATGAACATCGTTTTCTTTCGCTTGCATGTATGCAAGCATGCACACATACTCTTGCACATGTGTGAATCCTTGCGTGAATTTCGACATGGAGCTTAAGCCCATGAAATCGTGATGTTGTTTTACTCAAATCACTTAATTGGCAGCGGAAGTTGAGGTTGGGAGCAACCTGTGATCCATTTTTCCGATTTAATCGTCATTTTTCTTATTGGGGAAACTTGTCGTTTATTGAGGGATCTTTCAAATAAATCTTGTGGTAAATTTAATAAATGTCAAGATACCATTCAGTCTATGATAGTGAGTTACGCTGAAGGACTTTTACCAGTTATCCTTTCTCTTCAAAATTTTTTGTTAAAATTGGGTTGTCATATTGATTAATGTAGTAGGCATTAGCTATCCATGGGTATTTACCTTTTAATATTTTGGTATTTCACTGTAAATGGTGGAGTTCCTCATTATTACAGAACCTGGGCATAATTGCTGAAATTGCTTTTGTCTTCTAATACTATAAGATGTGAAAGGATAAAGTAGTCAGTTGTATCCATTAGGACTGTTACTAGTCTGGCACAATTTCAGACTGATTTCTTTGAATTTCCTTTTTTCAAAGAATGAGCAGTTAAAGAGTATCAATTAAGAACTGCTTCAAAAATCACATCAGTATAAAAACTAAAGCTTTCCATGATTCATTTAAGATGAAATTGATCCATCTTACGTAGAGAATAGCTAACAATTGCTTGTGTTTTTGAAAGTGCAAGGATCCATGGACAAAATAAAAGTTAATTTCTTGTTTTGTGTGCATGTGTCTGTCTATATGCATGTGTCGTCAAATATGTGCATGTATGAGTGGTGTCTATATGTGGCCATGCACCACTGCTTTTGTTTCCATGCATTTTTGTGAGAGGTTAGCAAGTCAAACTTCACTGTATCAACAACTATTGCATTGCAGAAAATGAGGATGTGAAAGTAGCCAGAGAACTAGCTCAACTGCTGGATGTACCTTGTGCATATAACGTAAGTGCAGGTTGTTTGGGTATTCAAGCTTATAACAAGAAGATGATCCTTTTGTAAAACGTGACTGTGACTGGTAGGTCTGACCTGCTAAGAATTCCTGCTTGGGTTTCAGACTGGAGAGCATGATCATACTGATGCTAGTGCCATTTTTCAGAAGTCTTGCATGCCTATGATATCAGAAAGGTTCTATTGATGTATCCGAATGAGTTCTGTGAGAATTCTGCCGTCATTCTGTTGAAAAATATCATAATATTAAGTTCCTTTTAAATTTCAAGGTTTATGGGGATGAAAGCTGCTTTCTGCACAGACTGTTCCATAGCTAAATCATTTGGAAAAGATGCTGGCTTCACAGTAACTAATGTTCATGAATTGATGGAAGGAAATGTTACTTCAGGACATCTTGATCAAGATAAGCTTGATACTCCTATTTTGGCTTCCAGGTTGCTGAAGTTGCTAGGCTTACAATACGGTGATGTAGTAGAGACAAATGAAAATGATCTAGTGCTTGTGCATGTCGAAGCTTCTACTGAAAGCTTTGCTGCTAATGAACTTGAATTTGTGAATTTATTGGTTGGTGAGATTATTGAAATTGCACAAAATGCACCTAAGATATCTTCACGATTACATCTTTCTCTTGTCTTAAGTTATGGCTCTGTTCCTGAAAATGAAAGCAGAAGTTTCCTAACTTTATCTCCTGAAAAGGATGATGGTAATCTTTCAATGCTTTATCCTCATCAAAGTTACACTATGAAGGAAGGGAAGATACTAAATGGCATAAGGTGCATCTGTGTTTTTTCTCCAGTTAATTAATCTGTGAGCATTCATAATAAGATCTTTCTTTAGCTGATTAGTATATGTGTTGTAGGCATCATCATCCAATGTTAATTGCCCAGTGGCAGGAGGCTGTGACCCGCAGGGATATGGCTCAAGTTTTCGAGTTTGAAGAGTTTAAGAAGGTATGGTTGGTCCTTTGCTAAGTTAAAATTCTATTTGCTAATGTGATTTTAGGTTTGCTGAAATTTTGTACCCTTGAACTAATTTTATTTTGAGATTAACTTGCTAAATCTGTATGACAATATTTGGACTGACTGCAAACTTAAACTTGGTGCATCCTGAGGTTTTTACTTGTAATAAAATAAGGTTCTTAAATCCCTATAAGGTTCTAAAAACTTATTTTCATGATTAACTTTGTTCTACTGTATAATAACATGAACCCAATGCAGATTCTGAACCTGGCACAACCAAGACATGTATTTTTTATGAATGTGAAGATCAATCCGAAATATCAATGACCACTATATCTAGTATGGGGAACTCTAATAAACAGTCAAGCCCAGAAGTGTGTGCTATTATCTTTAACATGCATATATTGCTCCAAGATAGTTTAGAGGACAACTTTCGCAAATGCAGAACCTTCTGTTGGACGCCATCTTATTTTGACAATTCATTGGTCTATATCCCTCATGGTTCTTTGTACGTGCAAAAATTCATAATTCATCTGCTACGGTAACTACCTTTGGGATTTTGGAAGATTTCTTGTGCCTTTACTTACACCCTCAACTGTTATATGTGCATGCGTGAGGGCATTTGCACGTCCATGAGTATAGAAATTGTTCAAGTGCATGATGTTTTAACTCTACTCTGACCTACATTATGAAAAGGAACTGTTGCAACTAAAAAAAAACACAAAATATTAGCTGTAGATAACTTTAAGCCATCGTTATGTATTTTCAGCAAATGAAGCAGGATTGAGAAATAGAAATCTCCAAATGATGAACAGGATATTTTACTAATAAAAACTTTCACATGGTTCCGAAGTTTGGAAAATGAAAACACCAATTTCTTGAATGAAACTTGTTAAATCACCATAAAGTAGCTCAGGAACCAGGGTGAGGGTCCAATTGGCACTTAATTGCATTAAGCATATGCTGGCCATTTAGCTGCAAGGCTTATTTTCCTTGTAAAAATATTGCATAATGTGGAGTTGGTCTACTTTTCTTGTCATGTTTGGTTCCTAACATGCTGTTGGTTTGTCTAATAGAATACTTGAAATGAATGCCTCCAAAGATTTTACTATATTTTGGTTATGGATCAGCAAGTTGTTGCAGTTCATTGAATGAACAATATAAGTTCAGCTTAATAATATGCCAAGAAAATTTAGGTCCACTTGCAAATTACTTGAATTTGTTAGTTCACTTGCCAATTTTGGGCCGAGCATCTTTGTCTGCTCTTTTATGCTTAACGTGGTTACCATCAAATTGCGTGATTTTGATTTCTCACTATTCAAATTAGTTGGGCCGAAGATGTTACTGTTTCTTCTACATTGGGTAAGCTTCCTCTGTGGGTGCGTCCATGCACATTAGTTTGGGCTTTTTCTTTTTGGATGCAGCCCGGAACTTTATTTTGTCATTAAGTGACTTGATATTATTTAATGCAGCATGGAGGCAATCTTGCTATACTTGCTGAGCGGTTTATTCATGAGGTAGCATTCAAGCTCTGGAAGGCTCCCAAATATGGTGCTTGAAGTAGTCAGATTTTCTTTCTACCATATCTACAACAGTTGAGTTTCCCTCTTGTTGCTTCTTGTTGATCTTCTTATACGGTGATTTGGTTTATGAGCTTCATAGATCATAAGTCTGTAGAATAAATTTCTGCCAAGGCATTGAGTTATAACTTTTGACCGATCTAGTGACCAGAAGCTTGACTAACGGATGGTTGGATGCACGCAAATGGTGTTAAACCAATGAAAATTAGAGAAAGTGACCTATTCTCAAGGGTTCACAGAAAAGGAGAGTCATAAGAGGCCCAAGGGTGTGCTTTGTTTGTCAAAAGCGCACCTTGGTATTGGGCAGCGAGCCTAAGCTGAAGGTAGACACCCAAACAAAAATATTATTTTTTAAAATCTCAACTTTATTCTTTTGTTGTATCTTCTAATACATTAGATTAAAGTGGACTTTCAAACATCTTTTTGCCCTTTTTTTTTATCTTTTTTCCTTATTTCCCTATGCCGTGCTTCTATTAACTGGGGCAGTAGGCGCCACCCAGGCCTTTTTTTTAAAAAAAAAAAGTGCATAGAGATTGCAAGACAATTGCCTCATTTCAACACGATGTGATTTTGAATTGAATCTAAATGGTTGCTAGATTATTGTGTGGAGAAACTCGAAGTGTGGCTTATCCTAGATTGCTATTTTGATGGAATGATACATCAACCATTTTGAAGATGGATCTATTTTGGACTATTTGGACTAATTTGAACGAAACCTGCGCTTATCTTAGCTAAACTATTTAAACTGTAGGCACAAAAACACGAACAAACATGAATAAAAATAACCGTTTAAAACTTTAAAAACGCTGCTTTTTTAAAATATATATATATAAATAAAAAATGTGTTCTTTCACGTTTTTTCTTTTATTTATTTCTTTCAAGTATTTTAGTGCCAAATTGTTTTTTATTTTCTAATTTTTATTTGTTATAAATCTACTTTTTGTTGATGTTTGTATTATTAATTCTCACTTATTTTATTTTTCTCTCATTTTGAGTTTTTTTTCTTAAATCTTATTATGCTCATTTTTTTTATGATTTAAACTAACCTGTTTTGAATTTCAAGACAGTTAAAATATCCATGGTACTGCAATCCTTGTACGCCCTCTTATGGTCATGTCAAAACTTCACCACTAATCCATCATCCTTGTTTTGTGTGTGTGTGTGTGTGTGTAGAGAGAGAGATATATGTATCATTTTTTGCAAACATAAGTCAAAACACACAACAAAATAATGAAAGAATCATTGTATTTTGTGGGAAACAAGCTCCCCATAAATGACAAAAACAAAAACAATTTTCTCACTGTCAAAAGGTGAGATAGAGCTTCCTACATCTGAGATGTTCATCTAGGGAGGCAAGTGATGGTTCGAGTTAAAAGGTCCCAGCAGCTACGGTTTGTATACATGGAAACATGATCCTTTTGACACCGTTACATGTCCTATGTACAATCCATCCAGACTCTTTTACAAAATAGCCAAAGAAATGAGTAACCTGACAAGTCAATATGAGGATTGGCTTTCATTGGCTTCATCTTGGATATGTTCACTTTTCTTGAGATTAGCTAGAGCTGCTTTGGCAGCTCTGTTTTTGGCACCCTCTTTCTTGTTGCAGCTTCCCACCCCCATTAACTGCCCTTCTAACCAGACCTGAACTCTGGAACCACACTTCCATTCACATCTCACAAATGTCACGTTTATTCCTTTTTTCTGGCAATACTCATGCAATTCACTCACTGGGTGCTTTCCCAATGTCTCCAAAGTTATAAAGGGCTCCAGCATTTTCCTGAATACCTGAAAACAAAAATGATATTGTTATTTCATTATATATGATGGCTCCATCATATTATGTCAATCAATGTTAAGGGTGGGTGTGTGTGTGTGTGTGTGTGTGTGTTCTCTAAGGGTAGTTCATCCAGTTGGTTCGAGGTTTTTGTGAAAAACAATCAAATGGATGGATGCAAATTATGTAAAATTATATATCTGAAAAGCCATGAAATCCAATGTGTATATTTGATACTATTGGACTTAGCTCTTTTCAGCTTACAAATTCTCGTGTATACATCAATTTTTGCTAATGCAAGTTTGATTGCCTAGAAAAGCTCTATTTTATGATAGATTATCATGACAGACTGCCCAGGAATTTAGAGTTCAATGGTGTTTAGAAGAACATTTCCCCTCACCAGTAGTGGTGTTTTTCTCCACCTCTTCCTTCAAACATGAGATGGGGATTACCATTTAAAAAAAATTCTCTTTTTTTCAAAAAACAAAACCCAGAATCAGTTATTAAAGGAAAGTGCCTTTATTCCTGTATTTTTTTTTTTAATTTTCATCATTCTTTAAGATTACATCTTTTAGGAACAAAGAAGCTTCAATTTCTAAATGGTGAACATTAAGCAATGCAACATTTTGATGAAGATTTGACAAGTGAAACTTTTGTAGTTCCTCGCGATTCGATGGTGAATTTGTGCAAGATGCATTAAATTGTTACCTTTTGACAATCTTTGGCAACCCAATGGGATCTAAGATGGTTGGATACAAATTTGATCTTCATCTATGACTAGATAAAGGGGGAGATTTTGGAGTCATTTGGCAACTGGAATCTTCTTCTTTTATAAATCTATCAAAAAGTTCGGGAAATTTGTGCAACACTCCTAAGTATTCCCCAAATGACCCCTTAGGTCGTGCATGTATATATAAAAAAAGAAAAATTATTAGTTCATATGTTTTATTCATGTGTTTTAGGGATATACATACATACATCATACATGTCGTCTAACCAACATGAACAAGAATTTCATTGTTCTTAGAACACAAACTGAGTAGTCCAGTGCTCTGCTCTTTGTTGATGCCTGTTATGCACAGCAAGAACTCAAACTACTCGAGTCAAGTGCTCTAACCTCTATGGAAAAGTTAAACACACACACACACACACACACATATATATATATATAGAGAGAGAGACCTTCCAAACAGTGTCCAGTGAGTGGCCACAATCGACGTAGACAGCTCCCACCAACGATTCAGTGACGTTTGCAAGTATTTTCGGTGCATCAATGAGGCCACTGGAATGTATCGGAAAGTCTTCGATGTCTCGCCGCAATTGCTCAACCTACAAAAGCCGATAATTATCACCAACCACCATCTGAGTATGCGCTTCAATGGCCTTAATAATTTGCTCAAGACTTATTATGTAACAGTAGTCATCATCAACTACGTCACGTTACTTCTTTATGCATCTCTTTCCATAGAAAGTCGAATAATGATGATCATTTATTGATCTTTTTATAAAATTCCAAAGTTCGAGAAACTAGAACCATCTTGTGTGAACGGTTCTTGTAATTCTGTGCGTGGATTCAGTCGGCATGAACTATTTTTTTATGAACAAAAAAGAAATTATGTCCAACCAGTAAAGGTGATAATAGAAAAACTCCGTTTAGAGAGATCTTCAAAATGATACTATTTTAAAAATATATGACTGATTTTTTAACGCAAGTCAACCTTCCCATAATGGTAGCAAAATTTTCATTAATTTCACTAATTTATTTCTACAGGATGACTACAAACTCTTTTTTTTTAAGTAAAAAATGTGCGGAAGTCGTATATATCCAAAGGGCTTAATCCAAATAAAAAATAATATTAAATAACTGGGAGTAGGTATATTCGTCTTCCAGTTGTCAAGTGTTGGTTTCCAGTTTTTTCCTTTTAAAAAAAAATAACCACAAAATACAGGAAAACAAAGAAGGAATAAAAAATTTTAAAACCTTAGCTCGATTATACAAACGAACTTAAACTCATTATCATTCAATCTAAATATTGGGATTTTTTATAACATTTTGAATGAATTGTTTTCGACATTTTCATCCATTTATATAATTGGATTAGTCGTGAACGGCCGTGTTTGGTCAAACAGCTGAAGGGAAGAAAGGAAGATAAACATAAACAGCCGCATATGATGCTCTCTCCAATTAAAAAAAAAACAAAAGCAAAAAAACGGAAAATTTATAATGTGAAAACCTGCGGCCTTTCAAGAAAAGTTGTTCTTGTTCGTCAAACCAGTGATAAGATTGCCTTTGATAGCATTAGCAAATCAACTCGGTTTCCTAAAAGGATCAACTTTCTTTTTTACCATCGATATTTATCAAATTAACCAACAAAACTGACCCAAAAAAAAAATCGACTCATAAAACTGTAATTAATTTAACCAATAAACCCAAAAAAAAAATTGGTGATAGGGGTAGTTTACTTTGTTCGACATTTCTAGAAAAGACAATTATTATATATATATATGATTTGATCAAGAACATCAACTATAGGAAGACCTTCAAAAGAGTTTCTCTACATAGATTTTCTACAGTCGTGGGAAAGATGATCTATGCACAAGTTATATAAGAAAAACACCAAGTATCTTTGGATCGTATATACCAAGAGTATATGATTGTTATTAGATGCTCAAATGTGCCAAAAGTATGAGATTGTTACATGTACCTGTTGTTCCAAGATAGTGACCTTGTGGCGCAAGAGCTTGTGCAGCCCGTGCCGGAACGCAACCCGCGCCAACTTCTCTGTGTCCGTGTTTGCGGACCGGAGGAGGGTCAGCTGACCGGGGGAGAGGCCGGGGTAGAGCTTGACCAAGTGATCCGATACGAGGAAATTAAGCACCGAGTCTCCTATGAACTCCAACCTGTCGTAGCACACCCCGCCCTTCAAAGGGTAGTAGTAGGAACCGTGTGTCAAGGCCTCCCTCACCAATTCCCCGTCCGCGAACCGGTACTGTAGCTTCTCTTGAACCCGATCCACGATCCGCGAGAAGTCATCCTCTGGGGGTGCATCTGGAGTCCCTTCCATGCCTGGACTGGCTGTTTGTTGGAATCTATTCCCCAGGAAAGCGATTCAAGGAAAGGCTTCTTGGAGAACAATTACAAACCGGTAGAACAATAGTGAGAGAACGGCCCTTTTATAGAGCGCCTATGGTGAGAAGAGAACGCCCTCGAATTATTTAGTTCATACTTAATTTAATGTCCTTGACGAAAAAAAACCCTCAGAGTCTTTTTCTATTTCCAAAGGAGGGTCCCAAAATAGAAAATTTGCTTTTAGAGCCCGATACAATCTTACATAAGTTTTTATAGAAGATTTTGTCAAAATTAAAAAAAAAACTTACAAGTTACAACCAATTAGTGAAAAGGTCCTGATTTTAAGTTTTTATAGAATCCGAATCCGAATTTAAATCCTGGGATAAAACTGTTTAGTTAGACGGTTAATGAGTGGTCTAAAATCATCGTCTTCAATTTTTTTATTAGGGATAAATGTTATAAAAATAAAAACGATCATTCAGCCTTTGCTTCTTTCTTGTCTCCTCTCTTATATACATGTATTAAATTGGAAATTACTAGATAATTTTTTCTTTAGATTGGAAGTTAATTAAAAACTGCAGGGTAAAAAAAGTTTCACATGTTTTGAATGGCAAGTAGTTAAAATCGTAGGAATTTGAACTATTTTACCCTTTTTGTCCCGAAATAAACCCAGGTCAACATTTTAATTAATTTGCTGAAAAATATTGAATATAAAATGTCAAACTTAGGGAAGCCTCATATTCTGCATTAATGAGAGGTCAAATAAAATAAAAGTCTGCAACAGAAAATTTTTGGACATGAATTGTTGACTTTAGAAGACTTGGAAAGCAAGCAACAAGAGTTGAAAAACAAACCTTTCAATATTAGGAGTGGTTTGCCTACTTTAGATATGAGATCCAATATCTACTTTAGATATGAGATCGAAGGTGATTTGAAATGATTCGAGATCTCATATACCAGGTTTTGACTACATAAGAATGTTCTCAAATCTTTTTTTTTAGATAGTGGTGAAAGTTGGTGTTCATTTATTTTGTGAATTTCACATAAAAAAGATATATATATATATATATATGTGTGTGTGTGTGTGTGTGTGTGTGTGAGAGAGAGAGACAAATTTTTTTTATACTAAGTTGTCATTCAAACAAATTCCTCCTTATATCTAAAAAGGACCGCAAAGTTAGTGAGAGACAGGCTATCTAGTGACAAATTTTCCCCATTTTTTTCTCTCAATCAGAAAGAAGAATTGAGTGTAGACCGTAATGGGGACATCTCAACTTACTAAATGATCAAAATATGGAACTCTGTTGGAAGTAGTGCCTATGTAAAAGGGCAAACTTAGACATAGAGGTTTGTGCATATTGGTAGTTGTCAATAAAAGTAGCTAGGGCCTATGTCCGGAATACATTCACAAGTGGAAGGCTTGTTTTTCAAATAAAGTTTAGTAAATAAGGACCTTAAATGGAATTTCCGAATTAGCCTTAAATGGCACTATCACTATTGGGCAAGTGAAAAGGTTGCTGCTGAATAAGTAGGCTGTGTGCATAACTAGGCATGGGTTCACTTCTGCTGAGCTGTGATATGGCTGCAGGGAATCCCTCAATTATTTATAGCTTCTGCTTGTTTCTACATTATTTATGAAGCAGATGTAGATGGAGTATGCAACGTTGAGGCAGCTCTAAAGCTGCATAGATATGGTTAAGAATTCCGGTATGGGGACGGCAATTTGAGAAAATCTGGGTAGTGCTATATATATATATATATATATATATATATATATATATATATATATATATATATATATATATATATATATATGATTAGAGTCCAATTCTCTATGTATTTGGCCAATCCTAATCGAATCTGTTTGCACGGTTCCCATGCATGGACCTCAAGCCCGTGTACTAATATATGAAGTACTAGTTAGTATGCACATTGATTAGTAGCGTTTGAATCAAATGTATACTTTTCTCTTATTAAAGAAAAGTTCATTGATAGACACATTAAGAATGCCTGTTACTGAGTGCACCCTGTCAATATTTCTATGGGTACTACTTTTTTGCACTATAAACGGTAGCATTATGACATTCTAGTGACGGGTATATTATGGGTCTACCCACTTCTCAAAGCAGCCCTAAACCCAAGGCCTGGAGAGAAGGTGGGAAGGCTTCAACCCTTCTTCGGATGGCTTCCGCTCATGATCTGGCACAGTTCATGACTGTCTAGACTTTTCTGTCAATATGAACTTCAATTTTGTAAACTATCACTTGGGATCTCGAGATCTATTGCTTAGATGTAGATCTAGCCGTTGTATGCGAGCTAGCAAGGGAGACCTATTTTTCCCCTTCTCTTTTAAGATCTGGCCTAGTCCTCTGGAAAGACAGACCATACATGGCATGTAGATAGACCTTGACAGATTAACCTTGATCTTCAAAAACAAGTAAGGAGCTGCTGCTACCTTGCCATCAATTTTAACCAGAATATGCAGAGAATCTTCAAAAAATGGCCTTAAAATCTTTCATTCCTATATCCCTTTTTAGATTTTTGAGTGTAATGCTGATGTAACGTTTTCTCTATTCTTAAAAGCATGCCGCTTTTCACGAACTAATCAAGGAGAGAACGTGGATTTTACAGTCGTGCACCAACAATTATCCGAGGTACGGGAACTTTGTAGCGATATTTTTAAAAGTTCATATAATCCTAACAATTGTGACATACTCTATGTCTATAATTTCATGTATAGTTATTCGTTATATGCTTTTTATATATTTAAAATTTATATTTGCAACATCTCCTGAATCTTTCTCTCGGAAAAGATTAACATATCACTGGCAATTGCCGTCTCCATGAATTTTCCAGAATGAGGTTTCAGATAATTAACTCCTGCGTTTTTTTTGCTGATCTAGAAAAGTTTGGCGCTGCTCAAAAGTCACGCCTGCTTTTCGATGGAAGCTGCTTGTAACCTTGTAGGTTTGAAAGAGAATCATTGTTTCGATCACAATCATTGTTTCAAGCTTGCACCTACTTACATTCCATCCATTTCATTTAAATTTTGCTACTGAAGGATCATCAAAGATCATTAAAAGAACCAGTAAAAGAGCAACCAGATTGGCAGATGCATCAGTAGCTAAACTGGGAAAGTCTCCTCACTGTGTCAAGATTACGGACCGTAGACTTCTAATATGAAGATGGTCCCTTTCACCAGTGAAATGACCAAAGCAATGACAGGCCTGTTATTGGGGCTACTTTGCCTGTCATAAAGTTACGACGATCTCTCTCCCTCTCTCTCTCTCTCTCTCTCTCTCTCTCTCTCTCTCTCTCTCTCTCCCTTTCTCTCTCTCACACGTATATAAATTTCTCTCTTTCTCTCTCTCTCTCTCTCTCTCTCTCTCTCTCTCTCGTATATAAATTGAGCTGGGCACCTAAGAATCTGAAGATTAAGAGAGAAGCAGAGATGGCACATATATCTCTCTTTCTAACTCTTGCAGCATCATTCTTCATCTGTGTGGGCTTTCTGAATGCTTCTCTCTCGTATGACTACTACGATAGTTCATGTCCTCAGCTGGACACCTTGGTCAGCAAAGCAATGGCACCAATTTTTTCAGATGTCACAGCCGCTGCTGCATTTTTAAGGCTAATGTTCCACGATTGCCAAGTTCAGGTATCTTTTGTAAATTATCAGTATCAATGATCCTTTTCGTCCTTCCAAGAGGGTGAAACCGTATGACCATTTTTGCGAATGTTTATCATGTCTTGTTCTGCCTGTCTCTCTCCATTTGCAGGTCCCTCCTCTCCTTTTATAAACAGCAACAGTCTCCTTATTTCTTTCACCATAGTGGAGAAACAGTAGGTTTTGGACCTTATTTCTCAATGCAATATGTTCTGGACAAAGAAGATCTCTCAATTAAAAAGCCAAAAATGAGATATGTGGCTATGCAATATGTCATGAATCATTGTTGAGACTTATTTAGGGGAAAGAGTGCTTATCCAAAGAAAAACACGACAAAAATTACAAATTTTCTGTGGCAAGGGAGACCATCAAGCTTTTATGGATGTGTCCGTCTTGCCAAACTACGAGGGGTATATTTACTGTGTTACTCGTATCTGAATATAAAGATCCTCAGTTCTCCTCCCAGCCTGGATTTCTAAAACCCACCGAAGAAATTACTCGAGAAATGGTTGGTTTGCTCAGAATCGACGTCTAACTCCATCTGCCCCCTCTCGGAACTCATTATTTTCAGCATTAATGATGGACATTATTTCATGGTTACTATTGCTGCTATTTGCTGCCTCTAATCATTTATCTCGTAAATGATGCAGGGGTGCGATGCATCAATACTGCTTGATTCAGTTGGCAATCGAAATATAATTTCAGAGATGGTATCAGACAGAAACTTTGGAATAAGAAAGAGGAGCTCGATACAGCGAATCAAGGAAGTGGTGGAAAGTGAATGTCCTGGCAAAGTTTCATGTGCAGATTTAATCATCATGGCTGCTAGTAAATCAGTGGCAGTTTCTGGGGGACCCCTGATTAGGATACCTCTTGGAAGGAAGGACTCAACCACAGCTAATAACTTGTTAGCTGATCATTTCCTTCCTCGTGGGTCTATCTCCATTGAGGAACTAATTAATATCTTCTCTCCCATGGGCATGACTCTAGAAGAAGCCGTTGCTATTTTAGGTCACTCTTCCCCTCCCTCTTTTATATATATATATATATATATATATATATATATATTCTTCAAAACTGGCAACTCTATTTGTCTCTCTACTATTCAATGTTTAATAGTCAGCATTTAGTCAAGTGAAAGATTTTATACAGACATGCATATATATGTTATATTCAGAGGACAACTCCACCCTGAACCCCAACACAGATAACTTTGTTCATCTCTCTATTCATTCAATATTCAAGAGCATTAAGTGAAGAGGAAAATAAAGGGAGTTTTCTGAGAGTGTGCAATAATGGGTTATCAGGATCTAGTCTCCCTACATTCAGAAACACAACATAAACCTGGATTATATAACCTCTTTCACGAGAGGTGTGTTCCATCGATCAAGTTTAGTACCTCAACAAACTGCTATCATGGAAAACAACCTTGTGTTCCAAGCATATTAGATCCTATCAGCCCTTGGAGTTGGGACAGATGGCATCCTATAAGCAAGTATCAATTTCACTAGTTAACCAAACATGATTTTGTTTCCTTCTACAGAGTGTCTTTTGCTAGATTTAAGCCATTGGTCGTGGTTCATTTACCGTTTCAGGTTCTTCTCTTTTTGGCTGTATAAGATGTGTCACATCCATTTTTTATGTATCCATTAGCAACCCCTAGTCTCAGTAGACCTTAACTAGGCACTAACTGTGCCTCCTCATCTCCTCACTCATGCACTTATTGTGTGCTACGCAGGATCACATTCTCTTGGAGCAGGCCACTGTGTGAACATTGTCGACAGGCTATATGAACCAAAAGAGGATGATTTCATGAGTAATACATTCAATCTCTATCTGAGATTCTTGTGTCCCGACAAAATGCCTCTAACCAATTTAACTGCTTTACCCAATGATCTTACTCCAATCTTGTTCGACAACCAATACTTCAGAGACATATTAGCTGGACGAGGTCCCTTCACTATAGACTCAAGGATTGCAAGTGACCAAAGAACATCATCTATCGTTGCTGCATTCGCAAATGACCAGGCATTCTTCCTCCAGACCTTCTCTTCTGCATTTTCAAAGCTTTCCACTAATGGAGTCCTTACTGGGAATAATGGTGAGGTTAGAAGGAAATGCAATCAAACAAACTAAACTCGCTCTGGTGCCTATATTTTTCCTTGTGATAAAGAGAATAGGTAACTGCAATAGGTCTGCTAGTTTGGTTACAGTAAAAGGAAAATGAGAGAGAGAGAGTAAATTTCCAATCAAACTATGAAACTGAGTGTTTGATATTCGTCTCAGTAAACTGAAAAAAACCTACCACAATGTACAAGAAAAGTTAATGCAAATGTAAATTGTATTCTCTCTCTTTCTCACTCTCACTCTCTCTAGACATATATATATATATATTTGTATGCACACAAAATTGCATGGAAGTTACTCAAGCAGTTCATGTGAAATTGAACCCACGAGATAAATTGGAGAGAGAAGCAGAAAAACCATATTGTCGACATCGACCGACCAATTGTGCATCCTTTCCAGCCATCTTCACAACCTCATCAAACATAACACCACCATCTTCATCACAAATCCTTGGCACCACTGCCTCCCAACTCTGGATATGAGGAACAAAACCACCCTTCAGCATTAACTCCACAATCCCACAAGCCTCCTCAATTCTGTACCCCTGGCAGTACCCATGAATCAAAGAGTGAAATGTTGAACAATGAGGGTCCAGTCCCAGTGATACCATCCTATCCAGATACGCCTTTGCCTCTTCAAGCAAACTCTGCTTGCAGAGGCCATTGATTAGAGTCCGGTAAGACACTGCATTTGGGTTGCAGCCATTTGCAGGCATCTGATCAAGCACTTTCTGTGCCTCCTGCCCTCTTCCCTCCCTGCAGAACCCGACAATCAGAGTGTTGTAGTGCAGAATATCTGGGTTGCACCCCTTCACTTTCATCCTACATAGAAGCTTGTATGCTTCTCTAAGCTTCTTTTTCCTGCACAAGCTGTTAAGCAGGCTTGTATATGTCAAGCCATCGGGGACGAACCCCTTGTTGAGCATGTCATCCAACAGATTAAAGGCAGTTTTAACTTGGCTCTTCCTACACAATCCTTGCATTAGAATCCGATAGCATTCAACGTCCGGAATCATGTCCCTCTTAAATATCTGATTGAACAGAGAGTATGCAATACTCAGTTTGTTGTTAAGGCAAAAAGCCTTGATGAGGATGTTGAAGGTCTGTATGTTGGGAGAAATGCCGAGGCTGTCAGAGTTCTGGAAGAGTGAATAGGCCATCCGAATCTGATTGTGATCGATGAGAACTCGGAGAAGGGAATTGAAGTGCTTGGTCAGGGGCTTGCAATTAAATTCAGGCATTCTAAGGAAGGTTTTCACAGCATCATCGAGCATCTTTGCATTACAATAGATTTGCATAATGTCAACAAACAGGCCAGGAGTGACAGGATAGCTTTCAGACTTGAGACGGCGAAGAAGAGAATCCATGAGCGAGAAATGATTCGAGCGGCCGAGCTTCACGATGAGGGTGTGGAAAGCAGAGTATGAGTGGCGGAAACCGGGTTGGCGAGAGGCTAGGTCGAATATCTCCTTGGCAAGTAGAGGATCATCCTGAGAGGCAATGAGCTTTTGAACATGAGCAGGAGAGCCCATTTGTGATGATGGCAAAGAGGAGGAGGAGGAGGAGGCAGAAGAGGAAAAGGAGAAAGCAGAAGTTCTGAAACTAAGACAAGAATTAGGGAGGCAATCTAAAGAAGAAGATGAAAGTAAGGCTGGAAATCTAGCAACAACAAGGGAAAGCAAGCACACCCTAGCCCTCAACTTCATCATCCTTCACGACACTTTCTGAACCTTGAACCAATTCAAACATGGGAGCGATGATGCTGGGGCCTAAACTTTGTTTTAAGTCCCAGCCAACCAAAAAGGGCTGAAACGAGTCCCCTCTTCATTGAAAACGAGCGCAGCATTGAAGCTAAGCAGCAATTTGAAAAGGCCAAGGGCTGTCAAACTGGAGCCTTTGTCTCAAAACTATCTCCAAGATTCGAAATTTCGAGCCCTGTTCAGTAGATTTTGCTGCAAATCCACTTATTTAATATTTGTTGATAATAATAATGACATGCCCACGATTCTCCATAAGCTTTCTAGCTCGATCAAGTTCCCGAGATTCACTGGGTACTTGGAACAAACAATTGGCAGGCGACCTCTTGCAAATAGCTGTTGGATTTCCATCAACTGGTTGGTGGGCCTTCTCTTCCCCCCTCTTCGCTGTGAACCGCAACGCAGTCAGCGTCATCCACCGTTAGATCTATGCTTACATTTCGGCGCTTTACCGGCTGAGCAGCACCTGTTTTGCTTTACAGAGAGCCGACCAGAAGAATATGAAGGGAATGAAGCTACCACTACACCTAGAATTAAAAAGAGAAGATAATTTTCTGAAAGCCACCACACTTTTTTCGGTAATTTATATATCCACCAAAGTGTCTTAATTGTTCCAACTGCCGTTTATACCACCGTTCTATAGGAGGTTTTTATCCGGAAATAATTCTCCGGAAAAAGTGGAAGATCAAAAAGCTCCAGAACTATTTTTTTAACTAGCGGTTGATGGAGAAGAAATAAAATTCCTGCGACCATTTTTACCAGTTTATGTCCATCTCATTGCGAACTCTGGACTTTGTTTAACTAGATGGTCTTCTTCACTAGAAAAGAATCAGATTTCGGGAAAAAAAAAAGGCTGAACTCTGGAAAAACGTACACATCACTTGGTCTATTTTGGCAGTCACGTTCTGAAAGCAAGAGATTGGGACCGTTTGTTTTGTCCACATCTTTTCTACCAAGAAGATACGACTCAGATTTTCTCTCACCTCAAATAAAACAAACTGAAAAAGGAGGGAGATGTAATGTTGTAACAACTGGAGTCCTCATGCCTTTCCTGCCTCTCTCTAACAGTCACGGATTGGTCAGCTTTGGCTTCCCCTTCTCAAAGAATTTTAGTGGAATTGAAGAAATATCATGGAATCGAAAAATGGACTGATCAGTCATGGATTGGTCAGCTAATTTAAAAATGAAGTATCAATCAGCCTTAACTTCTCCCAATAACAGTTTTTATGGAATTGACAAAGATTATGTCGTCTAGTAGTTTTCCATTGGCTTTTGCTCCTGCGCACTTGCTTTATTAAATGGTCTTCAATCCAACCGTGTAGTCGTTAAAAGAAGCTCCCATTAGCACCAAAAGATGTTCAATATTTGGAATCAAATTGGACCCAAAAATGAGGGGGAAAGTTGGAAGATGACACGCGAATGTTTATTATGCTGTACAGATTGGGATCCCAAGTAGCCGACATTCATAAAAAAACAAGATAATTTCAAACTTACTGTAAATGAAACTGCGTTCTATTGTTCAATTGACAAAACTTTAATTACAATATGCAATGACGCATTTATTTGATAAATAAAAACATGGCTCAAATTGAAGGCATGTTTTTCTTCGCCAGCACATTCACCTCCTTGCTCTGTGATGCGTTACACCTTGTTCGTTCATAAAGGAGAAGTAATGGACTTAATGACGACGGACCATGAAAACACTAGAAAAAGGAGGAGGTTGGGTCGTCGGTTTCCATCCCTCAACGTGCATGGTTCGTAATGACCGAAGGGTGCTGTGGCACTCATCCTTCAAGGGAGGGAGGAAAGCAGTAAACCATCCGCGGAGAGAAAGAGTAAAATCTTTCGGCATTTGAATCATCACCGATCTTTGGAAAACAGGCAAAATAAGTCGTTTACAGATATACCCAATTCTCATTTTCCGCTTTCTGAGCTTCTTAGATCCTCGTTACCATCTTCATCATGATTATCATCATTAGCCGCTTGCTTAGCTTCGTTCTACAGGAAAGAAGAGGGACAAGTGAGAAACAATTTGATACGTGATCGATTCGCCTTTTCCTTTCGCCTTCTTTGCCTCCTGTCATCATTGCTATCATCACCACCACCTTTGTCTTCCTTTGGCTTCAGTTCAAGGAAGGTCCGTTTCAAAATCTGATCTCCAACGGAGGTGTTCGGGCCTTCTCCCTGAGGGTTGAGTTAGAGGAGCCGTCGTGATGAAGAAGAGACCGGTGGCACGATTCCTTTGGCTTGGTCTGAAGGTCGTTATCCCACTCGGTGTTATCCTCTGCATTTTCGCCGTCCTCCGCGTCGACGAGCCGCAGTTTGCTCCCGGCCCGCCGATTCCCACCATCTTCAGCGGCCCGCCGAAGGTTGCCTTCCTCTTCCTTGCCCGCCGGCACCTGCCTCTGGATTTTCTTTGGGAGCATTTTTTCAAGGTATTCCCTTTCTGTTGCCTCATGTTTGTTTGAAAATTTTCTTTCTTTTCGTCATTTCTTGTATGAAGGGTCTAGGGCACAGAATGCAGATGAGGAGAAGTTCTCCATTTACGTGCACTCCCGGCCCGGGTTCGTCTTCGACCACAGGACGTCGAGGTGCTCCTATTGTTACGGGCGCCAGTTGAATCATAGTATTCAGGTTTGGATTTTTCATTCCCTTGGTGATCAATCGAGTATCGAAGTGAATTCTGTTAGCTTGAGTTATTAATGCTTTCATCGTGTGACTTTGTGATTCTTAGGTAGCCTGGGGAGAGGCGAGCATGATCGAAGCAGAGCGTTTGTTGCTCTCCAAGGCACTTCATGATCCAGCAAACCAACGATTTGTTCTTCTATCTGATAGGTTCAGTTCCTTTTTCCATGAATTTTCTTATAAAATTGCATCCGTAGTTTCATCGTGCCGTCTAATTCTCATTCGTTTTTCTTCATTTTTTGGTTTTATTGTTGTCTGTAGTAGTTGTAGAGCTCCATTCGTTTTCCTCTTACATCATAGAGCTCTTTTTTCCACACCTCTAGCACAGCTATATGTTGCCTTTTATGTTCCTTATTGACATTACTACCGGTGTACATTCTAACTTCTCCATTTTCATCCTAATAGTTCTAGGATCGACCGAGTCAAAGATGTACATGTTGCTCCAAATTATCAGATGTGGAACTAATGATTTGAATCTTTATTGCAGTTGTGTTCCTTTATACAATTTCACCTACATATATGATTACTTGATCTCTTCTCCAAGAAGTTTTGTTGACAGGTGTGTGAAGGGATTCCCTGATTTTGTTATATACATTCATCCCTTTTCTTTTTTCTTTTTTTAGCATCGTCTGTCTAATGTAACGCAGCTATACTATTTTGCAGTAGGCATTCATTCTGGCCCTTATAAACATGATTTGTTGCTATGCTTTATAATCCTACAGATATTCTTGTTTGACTCATTTTGGTGCTTCTTTTTTTTTTCTCTTTTCCTGTTATTTCCAGCTTCCTTAATTTGAAAGAAAGCCGCTACAATCCAAAGATGTCACATGTTATACCCAAAAATACGTGGAGAAAGGGCTCACAGGTTATCTTGTTTCAATCTGATCATGTTTTCTTTGGTTATTTGGTTCATATTAGAATCAGTAGTTCTGTTTGAAAGATAGTGTCTCACGATTAGTGTTCCTTCTAACCCAATGCTTACTTCGTTTTGCTGTCCTATTTCTTTTCAGTGGATTACTGTGATCAGGAGACATGCTGAACTTATTGTTACTGATAGGAAAGTATTTCAGGCTTTCAAGAAACATTGCAAAGTACGTCTTGGTTGATGGACTCTTTGAAGCTTGGTTGTGGCTTTATGATTAATTTAAGGTTATGTGGATGCTATGGATATAATACCCATAGGCAACTTAAAAATGATCTGGATGCTATGATTATAAATTACGCATGGAATGTCTGGCATTCTCGAATTCCACCATGTCTTCCTGCCACTTTGGTTGATATTGGCTAGAAATTGCTTTGATTAAAATTTCTTTAGTTAAATTAGCTCAAGTGAAGCCTTAGTTTGTAACAAAACTGCTAAGCTTTCTTTATGACCTCGTGCAAATTCAAAACCTTTTTGCTTTGTAACTTAATATATTTGACATTCTTGGACTTGAAAATGGCAGATCTCAACATTGTCCTATACCAAGCCAAGATTGGTCAGCCTTTATTTAAGCTTGGTTTTGCTCATTTACTTAGTTCCATTTGAAGTGCATGTGGAAACTTCAGAGCTGAAAGAGGAAGGGAGTTACCTGCTTGTTATTGGCGTGTGGCAGTGAACACTAATTGAAAGAAATATGAACTGAGATGGATAGTAACCACAATACCACATATCATGAAGCACATTTGGATCACAGCATGCTTAGTTTGTAACGTTGTATGGATGAAATAGTATAAGATACAATTCTTGTCGATACTGAGCCTTTTTCAGCATGATTTTTTTCTTGCCCACACTTCAATTCAAATTTTTAGCACACAGAGATTTTGTCTATATTGTTAACCTCATGGAAGAAAAAGGAAGAGATTTTCAATTTTTCACTATGACTTTTGATCATGATCACTCAATTTTAAGTGCTTTATGTGCTTTGATTGTTGAGCGTCTAATTAGATAGTTCTATGATATCGTGCATAGAAAACTTAATTATTTGCACTATAATTGTCAATTTATGTATTGTTTCTTTCTTCTTTCTAGCTTTAAACTATTTTTCACTTTTTTTTTTTACATATTCACTTCTCGTGCCATTAGTACCTATTTACTTTTAGCTCATCTCTTTTTTATTATATGCTGTTTTAGCATTGATGTTAACTATTTAGATGCATTTTTCATAGGATAACAGTATGATTTTAATAATATGAATTTTTACCCAACACCTTTCCAATAAATATAAAATTTTGCACTTAACAATTCAAAATCAAGACATATTTTTTGGACATTTTATGGAATATGGATGTAGTGCATTCAACAACTTGTTAATTTCATAAGAAACATATAATGGCAGATATTCTAGTGCAAACTGCAAACTATCTTACACCATTTTATCTTTAGTGACATTAAAGGATATGTTGTAGGAAGTAGGAACATAAATGGACTAGATATATTACCAATCCAATTTTTATTCTGTGTAGTCAGATCTGGTAAAGAAGTTGAGATCTGATTACTAATTGGATCCAAATTCGGTCTGGAGTTTCATAAATGAATCCAAGCTCAATATCTAACTGGGAGTGGGACCCAATGAAGATCCCAGCCCGATTACATATAAATGTTTAATTTTATGCTAGTTGGATCTGAGTGTGATTTTAGAAAATAGTCTGAATCTAAGTCCGAATAGAATCCAACTGGCAATCACCTAGAATCCAATTAAGATGAATTTGGTAAAAGCTGGATCCAACCTGAATCTGAACGTTTACATCCCTAATATGTTGGATAAATTGGGTGGTCTATCATTATGCTTTGGTGTAAGTACTGATCTTTTCTAGATGAGGTAGATAAAGGTGTGGATGTCTAAGAATAGGTGGTTGAGAAAAGATCATGGAGTAGGTTTATCTTTAACTGCCCCTCTCTTCCGTTATATTATTGCTGGTGGCCAAGGGAACCGTGTGGGGAGTATTCATGCTGAAGACGATATATGTAACTATGGTGATTAGATTTTGTGTTGTACAAGTTTGACTAGCAGGCATTGTCTAAGTACTTTTTGTGCAGTTTTTGAAAAAAATGCATTGGTATGTTGCCTTTAGATGCCTTCTTTCAAACTTGCATTTGTTAGGATGAGCAATACAGAACTCTGACATATGTTAGGACCTTTCACATTTTCTGATTTTCCTTGTTACAGAGACGACGAGAATTAGATCTTGAAGCAATCGATAGTAGGGTGAGTTACACTTACACAAATTCTTTTTGGTATTATTGCTTTATTTAGATTTTGAGAGATGTCCTTTTTATTGTTTTTTCTTTGGGGTCATGGTTGTGGATTTAAAGTTTGTTTATTGCAGGATATACCTTTTCCTTCGTTATTTTCTTAGTATGCTTGTGTGACTCCCTGAAATTGATGGAAATGCAAATCAAACTAATGTAAACAGTTCAAGTTAATGCAATAAACTGATTTTATGCAGCTTAGTTGCTAATAGATTGAAAAAGTAACTAAAGGCTGGATATTGTAGACAAATCAATCAGTTAATCTTCCTAGGTAAGTAGAACCAAATCTTATCTTTTTCCTTTTCTTGTTTATTGTAGATAAAAGACTGCTAAAGGCTTAAACAGTAGATGAGGCTGTGCATAGTCCCTTTCATATTCAAATCCAAGACCTCTCGGTTATGACAGTGAATAATTTAGATAAACTTAAATTGATCTGAGGGTGCTTTTCTGCATTTTAGATGTGCTTTTTGAATTATTGAAGCAAGCTATTTTTACCATACAATTATATGCTTGAGACATCTCAGCATCCATGTGAAGCTAATGTGCAGAACTTTTTCTAAGGTTAAGGCATTAAATTTTCAATCTCTATATGACATCTATTAGAAAATTAGAACCAATACAAAGCTTTCAGGCTATTTAAGAAGAGAGAAGGCATATGAAATAAGGAGTTTTCTTGGATCACTCATCAAGTGTCTGCATTTATTTTTAAAACTGCTGCTAATGCTGAGGTCCCTGTTATAGGCGGAAATGCAATAGATGCAAGATATGGTACATCCCATATCCACTTACATCATTCCTTCATAGTTCATACTAATTCCTAAAAGATATGGAGATGGGAAGCTGTGGATTTCTTTGATGCTAATGCTGCATTAAAAACCCATGCAATAAATATGAGTTAAAATTTCTGGAACTTAAAACTGGTCTGTCAGTTTCTATTGCCACAATATTCTGCTCCCCCATAGGTGTGTGCCAACAATGCTTCTGCACATCTGTTCACATATAAACACACACACATACAACAGAGAGAGTCTCTGATCTTATGTACAGTCATAAATATTAGATGTGTAACAATTAATTACTCTCTTGTCTGTGCATTGTAGAAGGCAATTGTCCAGAAAGAGCACAATTGTATTCCAGATGAACATTATGTGCAGACTTTACTGGCTGTAAGTATTGTGTTTGGCTTTGGCAATCATAGATGTTAGGGAGTCTTGTATCTCTTTGAGCATGTGTTTACAACCTTAACTGTCTCTCTACCATTAAATTCAAAAAATATCATGGTACTGCCACACTCTCCGTTTTCTCCGTGTCTGTAATTAGTTTCTTCTTTTATATTCAGTGTTTTTACTAACTTCTTGCTTTACACTTAGATGCTGGGCCTGGAAAATGAAGTTGAAAGAAGAACTCTGACATACACATTGTGGAATGAGTCTGTGTCGGGGATGGGAAGGCAAGGCTGGCATCCTATAATGTTCAAATATGCTGATATAGATCTCCAGCATATCCAACAAATAAAGGTGCATCATATTCTCCAAAATCATTTTGCTAATGCAATTTTTGGAACTTGGCATGTTAAATATGGCTCCACTGTTAGGATCATCAGAGCATTTCATAATGTCAATAAAACCACATGTAGAAGCGGTTTTGCATGCTGTAGATACTCATGGCTCAAATGAAGCATAGGGAATCTGAGGAAGAAGGAAAATGTCTTGAAAATGTGAAAACCGAGTGACAATATTTTATGATTGATGAATGTGATTCTGTTCCACCTTCTGAGCTGTTTTTCTTTTGAGGGGTTACCTTTTGAACTTTACACTGTTCATGTAGTAAACTTGACTGCCTTTTGCATACATTACTAACGTATTATAAAATCTGTCTCTTTTTGGATCCCTGAAAGCGTTTTGCATCCATTCTAGGGTTCTTTCTTCATATATAAGAAGTCAGGTTGTACATAATCTCCCTTGGCTGTTGACACAGTCTTTGGTTCTTATGCTACTCTGCATTATTTCTTTTTACATACATAAGAAGTCAGGTTGTACATAATCTCCCTTGCCTGTTGAGATTGTCTTTGGTTCTTGTGCTACTTTGCATTATCTGTGTGGTTTAACTTTGGGTTTGCATCTGAGGAGAAAAATTAAGTCATAAGCAAAGCATTTCTGTTTTCTCTGTGTCATAGTCCTGTGTTCTATAACCTTGTAGCTGTAGGTGAATTATTTCTGATCATTAGTTCTTCCCCACATCTGAGAAACAAATAGGAGTGCCAGCCATCGAAGAAATGCACCAGTCTCCCTTCCCCAACTGCAGTTGCTAGAGTGAGGATCTGATTCTGATACTGGAAGCAACTCGTACTCATGTCAGTGGAATAGCGTCTATGATAGACCTGGAAATCTGTGCTTTCAGTTTCTCACTCCTCGGTTCTGGTCAATGTGCCTCCCCTTTGATTTTCTTTGATTCATCCTGCCGAGCCTGCTTCCTCCCTTTCAGATCAAGAAGTTTTTGATTCACTTCCACCGGTGAGAGATTAGCTGATTCTGACTCAAAACAGTAGGTCGTAGTCTCTCTGCTCTTTGGTTTCTTCCTACCTTAATCTTCTCTCTGCAAGAGATTTAAAGCAGTCTCACTTTCACACTACTTGTCCTTGACCAAGTAAGTTATTTTATGATTGCTAGCTGTATTGTCTCATCTCATTGGGGTTGGTGTAAGTTTTGAGAACATATGATTGATTCCAAATTCGGTAACCCAATAACTGCTCAGAGACCTGCGATCCACAGGATGCAGATGTGTTTCTGAAGCAAGGCAAATATCAAGTAACAAGAAGCAATGCACTTCAACCAGCTTAACTAATGTGCTTATCCTCTTGCAGGCTGTTGACCATGTTTACTACGAAACTGAGTATAGAACAGAATGGTGCCAGAGAAATTCCACATTTTCACCATGTTTTCTATTCGCAAGGAAGTTCTCAAGAGGTGCTGCAATGCGGCTATTGGTTGAGGGAGTTCTTGGTGACTTTGATCCTGGTTCACTTTTATCATCGTGACAATCTCCATGTAAAGATATATCTTTATCATGAGCTCCATTTCCATCTTTCTGGGAACCAAGACATTTTTATGTCATTGGTGCCCTTCATAGTATACGAGTCTTGTATGTCAAAAATGATGAAGTGTCGTCTCAAGATATGTAGCGAGTCCATGAGCTATTTTTGCTAACGCAAATTGTCTAACTGAAATCAAGAGCAATTTTTTCAAGTATACACAAAATTTTGTATAGAACATGGTTTATAGAGCTTCTGAGTTCTAATTTCTTTTGCTCGAGGATTATTATTCTTCAATAATTGATTCTACTTCGTGTTCTTATGCATGAAGACTTTAATTGTCAACAATCTGTGCTCATGTTTATTTGAGAAAAGATCTTTCGTCCTTTCAAACAAAAGTTCAACGGAAACGCAGCCACTTCTAATCAGAACCCCTTGGATATGTACCTTCTAGGCCCTACAGAAAAGGTCTTTTACCACAGATGGGATTTTGTTATATTTGACTGTGCATACCTGCTGGATCCTACAGAGAAGCTCTTTTGCAATGAACATGTTTAGTGAAGGATTTGTTGTGAAATTCCCTGGAACCCTGGGGCCAGGTCCATATAGAAGGAAGAGTTAGGTTGCCTTAAATTAATAATCAAAGCGTAGCCTTGACTAAGTTGGTTATTGTAATCACTTTCTTTTCGAGACAAGAGTTCACATATTCGTGTGGCTTATCAACTATTCATGGCACTGAATCTTTTTTATCTATTCTTTCTTGTTCAAGTAGGTCGTTTTATTCTTTCTTGTTGAATGAAACAGTGCAAACTACTGTTCTTCGTATTACTAGTCAACAGACTGTTACCGCATCCTGTCAAATGGAACCGCTCTTTCCTCGTTTGAGTAGATGATATTTGACTATCAAAAGGGATTATCTTTAAATTTACTTTGTAAATTTGCTTATGGGTTACGCGTTGCTTTTAGCAATCGCGTAGAATGTCAGATAAGATTAACTTTCACATATTACAAACGTAAATACAAGAAATTGATTACATCAAATAACGAGAAGTGATTAAAAATTTGTTAGAAAATGAGAGATAGTAAGAAATACAAGAAATTCTCGTTGAACCTTTCTTGTATCATATACCTTCAACAGATCAGATCAGTTTTCAGCTGACGGTGGCCGACTAAAGGTGGACTAGGTTACGTGCCTAATCAAACTTTCAAATAGATCCAACCTCCCACCAATTATTTGTGGAAAATTTTTTATGAGATCAAACATAGCCATACAAGCAGCTGGGATACTCTCTCTAGTTGGGCCTTTATATTTGGAATGCATGGGGAAATTGTCAACAACGGATGGACGTAATCCTACGTCTAGGCAGAGCTGAAGGCTAAAGAACCAACAGAGGACGCCAGTAAATGGATAATGTAATTTAACACAAAGTATATACACCATGATTTTTAATTATTCACAAATAAAACGTTGAACTAGGTCCGTTCTCGACTGAAGATGTGGATCTGGATCTGAACATAAACCCATGTCCTATCTCTCTCCTTTTATATATTTTCTCCTTTTTTTTTTCCTTGAAGTGGCATGTAATGTATGCAGAACTAGGCCTTAGCCGGAAAGAGACTACACCAAAGGTTTTTTTCATGTGTCCCTGAGGACAACACCATGCGAAAACTCAGGCATCATAATGACAAGATTGGGACTCGATCGAAAGCTTTCAAATTGACAACTTTCACATTTCCCTCTTATCACCTGGTCACTACTTGTAGTGGTCCATAAATAAACAAATAAATAAAAGTTTTTCCCGTTACAAAATAATTTCTCATTAATACATAACAGTGTTTGGTTGGGCATCATGTCTCAGAAGGAGTAGATTCTCTCATTATAAATGAAATGAAGAAACCAAGCACTGCGCCGGCAGCAACCTGCAAAATATTCAGACAAGAAAAATGGGAAAAAATAAGTATTCTAAATGTGTAACTGACTCAAAGTTTACATGATTTACATGAATCAATAAAATAAGCAGTTAGGGCAAGTGCAATTGCTTCGATGAAATGGTGCAAGTATCAATATAACTTCGCAATAATATCAAACACCGGTCCAGAAGACGGACTAGGACGGATCCTTGGCATTTTGATCAACAACGTTTACCATTTTTATTGGAAGCACCAGTCAATACCAAACGGCAGCTTTGGAAAGTGAGGATAAATCTCGTGACAGAGAAAACTCTAGACATAGGCCCTCCTGCCAAAAATTTTCATCCTCTTCATGCGCATGTGAAGATCTAACTGGAAAAGAGAGAAAAGAGAGGAAGAAGGCAAAGCTGCTCTCTACGAAATTTTCTCACCTCTATAAACAAATGGATAAATTCTCATATGATAATACTAAATTCAGGAACTTCTCATAGAAAACACTTTTCTTTTGTTTGAAACCATCAGAAAATGATGGTGCCTCATTCCTTATCAGTTTTAGCATCTGAAAATTCACACTCAGTGCATCCAATCACGCAAAAAAGGATTATGTTACTTTTAGACTGCAAAGAAATGTAACAGGATGTCATTGCAGAGTATCAAAAGGGACGAGCTTGTATATATGGACTTGTTGAAACAAACCTGGAGTGGAGTGTGACCAAGAGGTTCTCGTAGGGGCCTCACACTCGATAGAGGATGCTCTGGTGGTAACTCACATACAATTTGGTTAAGTAACTGCAGTTTTTATGGGAGAAGTTACAGGCAGGTCGATGTAATACTAATAAATCAATGTAATACTAATAAAGAAATACTGGTAAAAGCCTAAGCAGCAAACTATACCTCAGCCTGCCGACCAGCATGCAGTCTAACACCTGAAGCATCGTACATTACCTAAAGTGTTCTCAGTCAATACAAGTGCAAGCAGATGATAAACAAAAAGAACCAGCAGACAAGGGCTAGCACCAATAATTAGCGATCAGATCAGAAATAAGAAATAAGCAGCCTATCGATGCCAAATCTTTTGGGGAAAATGAAGGAGTCTCAAAGAATGAGCAGAATTTGAAGGGGTCATGAGATGTTGAACCACTATTTAGAAAGCAACTGCATTGAATCTCGTCTTAGTCAAAGATTGTGGAAAATAACAAATGTTCATGGCACAGAATAAAATCACATAACAGAATATAATGTAGCAAAGAAACACCAGACAAAACATGATTTAGAGGTACATACAACAGCAGCAAGAACAACTGCAAGGGCAAATAATGACCCTCCAGCTCCATCTCGAAAGGCAATCGCTACAGCAAGAGCAGTAACAGTAGCAGAGTGCGACGATGGCATTCCACCTGAGCCGAGCAGCCTCTTAGAATCCCAACGCTTCTCTTTAAACCTGCATTTCTAGACCAAAATCCTTGAGCAAGAAAATAAAATGCATATAGTAAATAAACAATCAAACAAGAATTTCTGATGCCAGTGGTTAGAGAATAGTAAAGAATTCCATTTTCAACAAGCCTAAATCCAGAAATGATTGATTAGCATTTGAAATCTCAAGAATACACCTCGTTTAAATCTTACAAAATTTGTTGAGAAGAACATGCCTGTAGGAAATTTCAGAGAGCAGGGCATAAGAACTGGAAGAAAATCATGGATTGCAGCAGGTAACATGTTCTTTGCCAACTGGCCCCGATCATAACACAAACAAGAAAAAAATGTAGCAGCAACACGAAGCACGAATGTTCTTGTGTGTCTTGAAATATGCACTGGCCATATGACGTCTGTTTCATGGCAATGGGTCCTTATGTGCTTTTGGTTATGGAACAAATGTTGAGCGATCAGATACCAATGGAATCATGACAAACTTCCAGATCACTCACCCTACTTTTTGCACCTAAACTGTTCATAAGGAATTTCAGTATTCAGAGGTTATGAAGTTAAACGTAATAGATATGAATGCAGAATGCTGAAGTCCTTATGACACCCTTATAAGTTATAATAGACCGTATCTGAAACTATAAATGCTTTTATTATGGCATGGACCTTGACCTAGTGTAGCATGTTAGAGAACTGATTTGCACTCAGGTTAGGTTAAAAATATCTCAAGGAGACAATGACTATGACATTGCAATGTGCCTCAAGGCGAATCCATGTCAAAAATTTCTTCTTTATTTTCCAGGGGAAATGACAACGTTGACACTGTCCCTTGCCAAAAGCAGTTTGTAATTATTATTTTATTCCTTTTTCTCTTGTATCTTTGTACCATATGATTCTAGAGGAGGTAGCTTTATGTTTTCATGGTCATTCCTCTCAAAAAACAGTTTAAGAACTTCAATTTAAGGTCACTTAATTAAAAACTATCCCCCAACCTTGTCACATAATGTACAAGATATCAAATTTGAAATGGCTCTCTATCATGATAGTTGTGTCTTCTTGTTCTTGGGTAAAAGCTACTCAGTATTCATGCTAATGCACAAAGGAGCTCCTGAAATTCTATCCACACTCCGGTTTCAAATTTGATTCATATAAAACCCTTCCATTTCAAATTTAGTCCATATAAAACCCTTCAATGGATGTCTTTGTCAATAAGTGCCTTACTAATCCACTGACTACCTTTAGGCTTTAACTGAAAGTGAGAAATGGAGAAAACACAAAAATGGGAACTTTTGTATCATTAGAATTAAGATCAATCCAGTTCCTATTATTACCTAAAATAAAGGAACCACGAACACTACGGCTATCAACATCTAAAGGACTGCACAACCCGATGCATGTTTTTAGATACTGTAGGTCATTCTCCATAGATTGTGTTCACAACCAGGTCTCCATGTCAAAAATGCCATAATACTGCCTAGAACAGCCCTTTATTTTCTCCTGAAACATTAGATAAGCTACTCACGCTTTAGAATAAATTAACATGGTCCCAAATACAATTATGGATGGTTATCCCCAATAAACTTATCAAGGCAATAAGCCTCTTCCCGCAATGCCGATGAAACTAGCGTAGATGCATGGCGCATTTGAAAGTAACAAATACACAACTATATTGCAAGTAGCAGGAAAATGCAGTCTAGTTAGAGAGCTTCCCATTCTTGCTCCTTTTCTTTCTTGTATCATACGAAACGTCCAGCTAGTGCAATTGCCAAAGAGATTGCGGAAAGAGCTAAAACAGCAACAACTTTACGCGCGCAAGACTCTTCTAACACCATCTAACAGACTCGTCCAAAACTTCGAAAATAGATGAAAAGAACAATAAATTTCCCTTGATCTGAATCAAACAAAAAATAGTTCATAATTCTCACGTGCACAGCTAACCGGGAAAAAAGTTTATTCATATCCACAATTGAGCATCAATAGATTCAGGGGGTTTTTCAGTTAAGATTACAGCAACTGCTCAAGTATTACTACAGATAAACAAGGACAAAACTCAGCAACTATCGAATCCAAGAGAGCAGTGAGGAGGCGTACCAGGTGGTGAAGACCTTGAGGAATTGGGCGACGGCGAAGGCGAGGAAGGCGGAGAACAGAGGGAGGTTGGTGGCGAGGGAGGTCGGAGGGTGGAGGGACGAGGCGATGGCGCTCAACCGGTGGTGGTGGGACGACGATCCGTCTGCTGCCGTCATCACTTCGTCCATTTTGGATATCGGTGGCGATCGGGAACGATGGTGATGGTGATAGTGACGTCGTGGTGGTGGCTTGGGGATTTTGCCCCACTCCTCGCCTCCTCTCTCTTTCTCTCTCTCTCTGGCTCTCCGTCCGCCGGGTGGATTTTATTGGCGGGTTCGGGTCACCGAGCTACCAATGGCGTGCTTTCCTCTGCCAGCAGGGCCCGTCTCGCCTATGCCTCCAAATAGATTATGTTCAGATTTGTGATCCGAATTTGGCTTGTACTTGGATTGGATGGGAGTTGGTATTTTAGTTTTGCTTTAATTTGGGTTTGAACAAGATCCAATCTAATACGGAATTCTAGAAATCATACCGTGTTTTAATCCCTTCTAGTTTGGATCTAGCATTACCTTCACGCAGATTTCACATTCCAGTACACATGGATATGAATCTTATATAAATCCGGTCTGGACTCAAATCCCAAGATAAATGAACTTTTTAGGAGCACTGAAATCTGATATGGTAGGGCCTTGCAAATGTCGATCAATCAACAATCATATGTTTATGAATGTCGGGTCCTTTGGATTTGAGGGAGTGCCCCACCAAATCCAAACCCAGTTAACTTCATAAATCTGACACTGCTGCTCATGTGCAAAAGGTCCACACTGAAATTTACAATTTAACAAACTTAAAATTCACATTCACTAGCTTCATTTAATTTTTCCGCTGACAAAAATATCTTACAAGAGGTAAGTATGATCTTAAATTCATGGGTTCAAATCCTTCGAACCCAATATCAAACTTCCCGGGAGGTAATCAAAAGACCCCTTTCCAATAAATTATCAAAACTTAAGCAGTCATGGGTTGTGAAAGCCCTCATTTTTTGGAGGCATTTGATTAGTTCATATACAAAATCCATGGATCTAATGTAGATATGATATGGCATGCTTTTACTGATGTGGCAAAGGATACATGGTAAAATTCATTGTTCACTGAACTAAGGTTCTTACGTCAGATTCAAGATCCGCACTTGAAATCCTGTATTCCAGCCTTTTATATGAAGTCTTATTTAAGATCAAGGGGAAAGGGCCAGATCTTAATCCATAGTTCTCAAACTATAAAGACTCAAAATCAGGGGCAGTTAACCAGCCCATTAATATATGTTGTTACTGAATCCAACCTCAAAGACAATGTCATTGAATCTCGTCATGAGAAAATGGCTCTTAAGCTCAATAAAACACAGATGGTTGTTCTCAAAACATAGCATTTTTAACTTCTAATAGTCATTCAAACTCAATTAGAAATGAAATCGATCCATATCAAAAATCCAGATACACGGGATGTATAAGACGTGTGGGCATATTAGCCTTGGAATCGAGCAAACAAGCCTCATGTTATAATACATAGGTGAAACAACCTCAATTTTTTCGCACTAAATTTGCGTATTTAAACTTAACAGGGTCTATCTTACTTTTTCAGTCAGTTAAAGTGGTCAACCGTCCAACCAGTCATCACTGCCAAAACTTTCAAACGATGTGCCTATGACTAAGTAGAGGCTTCTGCAAACATAAAAATACCAAATTCCAAAATAAATGATAATATGGTGTATCAACATTCAAGGATCCTATACATACAGATAATGCTCACATGAATTTTCCCAAATAAATATTTTCCTTTTGGCGTATTCTTCACAAGAATTCTTTTGTCAAAAGGACTCTCGACACAAAGTTCGTCACCAATCACAGGAGGGTTCAAGCGTCCCACGAACTGGATGTGAGCAAGCTTAACTAGAGCAGACCTACTGTTAGCCAAATTTTGCTGATTTTATTGTGAAAAGGGTGTAAACTGTACACTTTCAAGATGAACCTAAACGAATTCAGACCTACGGATGCCAGCAACCTTGCAGAAATCAAAGTTTGCGCCATCTCATATCTTGAGATTCAAAAATCACAAACAAAACTAACATCCAAACAGAATTATAAAATTTAAGAGATGAATTGTAGAATAACCAAGAAACAGACCAAATTCTGTAGCCAAAAAAACAGCCTTGCCAACAGAATAAGAAAAGCATTGTTTCTCCTTCCTACAACGCAAAAAACATTGCTGGTTCTCACTACAATGTGAAAAACAAAATTCTCTTATCTACTAGCAGAATTGTGTCTAATAGCGGCCTACTCCCCACACTCTGATTGTACCATCTGTGTATCCAGTGAACAGTGTGCTTCCGTCTGAGCTCCAACTCAAACTAGTGCAGTACAGAATCTGAAAGGGCACAACAAATAATCATATTGTAAGATGATAACTCGTCCCATCTTTAAACAAAACAAAACTATGTTAAGAGTTGCCCTATGTTTGGGAAAAAAGAAAAGCAAGCAATGAATAACAAGGACGTCTCAGCTATATCTTGAACTCTCATAACAAAGTGCAAATGGAAAAAGTGGACTCAAACCCATCAGGTCACCTTAATAACCATATTTCTGTCTTTTCTACATAAAAGTCCTAGACCGCATACAACAACAGCATAAATATCGCGGACCCAAATGGGAATATGATTGTTTGATCCTTCGAACAACCAAGCCTAAGAACAAATACAACACCATATTGAACCCAAAAGTCCGAAACGAAGACACAACTCAGGGATCTCCAAACCAAATAGTTAGGATGTAGGAACCTCATTTTCCTCCACTGACAGAAATATAAACAGGCCTCATAGATCTTGGTGGATAATATTCATCATGTGGATTTACCATCAAGGATAGCAAAGATTATCATCACATCATGGGCACAAGATTAACAAAATAATCAACTCATGGATCTTCAAACTAAATAGTTGGGACTTAAAAGCTCTCATTTTGCTTTACTTACTCTCATTTTCTTTACTTGCAGAAATGTAAACAGACCTCAGAGATCTTGGTGGATAATATTCATCATATGGTCTTACCATCCAGATTAGCAAATATTATCATCACATCATGGGCCCAAAATAGGAAACAAATATAAATGAAGCTTTGCTTAGTTGCAGAGACAAGAATGCCACAGATAATCAAAATCCAAGTGCTTACAAAGGCAGACGTTTTAGTATCCTACGTGCAAAACCCATTCCATCAAGACTACAGGAAAACATCTCATTTACCTATCATGTATGAAATAAATGGGCCTCAGAGATCTTGGTGGAAAATGTTCATCATAGGTCTCACCATCAAGAGTAGCAAATATCATCATCACATCATAGGCCCAAAAAAATGAGAAAATGTACATGACAAGAACTTCTAGATCAAGCAAGACACTATTAAAAAAAATTATGAAGCAAGCCAAAGAGATTACTAAGACAAACTACTTGCTGTATAGCTACAATCACGAGGAGAACACTATGGACAACAAGCGTTGAGTTCAACCATGGGAACCATATTATTCCTTCATTTCTTTCCAGTGGTAAAAGTTGGAAATGGGCATTAGAGATATTGGTGTATAACATCCTCACGATCAAGGAATAGCAAACACCATACCATGGGTCCAAATTAGAAAGTGAGAACTTTCCAACAATAAAGATCAATCAAGCCACAATTGATTTCTGAAAACAACTAAATACATAAAATTAGTAAAAGTAGCGTACCATCGAAAAGTCTCAAATCAAGACCTACGCAGAAAACTATTGTCAAGAACATCTGTATGACCCGGCCTCACATATCTTGTGGACAGGATTCATCATCAGAATTTCACATCAACAACAAGAAATGCCACCACATCATAGGCCCAAAATAGATAAAGAGGAACTGAATCACAATAGCAACACAACAAACGAATTTGACAAAAGAACTAATCACTGAATAAGTGGCTAGGACCTTCAAAGGTCTAGTCAGGGACTAGCCAAGGCTTAAATGAGTAAGAAGTCAAAATAAAAAAAAATAGAAAATTAATATTAACATGAAAAAAAAAATCAAAGACCCTCACATAACCAACCAAACAGAGTGCACATACACTACCATGTTCTTTTTCAATACAAAACCCAGGAAAAAAAAAACAGGTTGACCCGTCCAACTTGGCTGGCCACCTGGGTGACTACATGATAGATGTGTGTCTGGCCCCTGGGAACCCAAGCTTTTGGATACACTGATGATAAAACTCAAGAAAATCATTATTAACAGCATTGCGTAGACCTTTTAACTGCTGATGATAGGTTCCTTGGTCAAAGGTAAAAACTAAGAAATGTAGTCATAAATCAATAGTTCAAGTAGTTTACATAATAATAATAATAATAATAATACAACTTAAAAGATGGACATTCATCCAAGCCCCAAGGCCACTAACATGTATTTGTATATTCAAGGAAGAGGAGTCCACCTCAGTCTCAGCCACATTGCATAAAATGTATTCTACATAAATTTTCTTAGTAGCCCCTTTCAACATTATTTCTGGCTTTTTAGTCATACGGAATTGCGAATTCTAGTTACATAGAATGAGCACAAACACCAATAACTAAACGACCTCACTTGTTATAACTTGAAAACCCAAATGGAATTATATTTTTCAACAAAACAGACATGGAGCAAGTTTTTGTCTCTCTATCCTCTCGATGGGCTCTTCTCGAAATACCAACACATCCAACTTAGCAAAGATAGGCAGGCAGGAACGAGACAAAGGAAAAAACCGTGCAACATATACTTAATATGTGGATTTCATTTTTCTTCAATACTCAACAAATAAACCAAGTATAGGCCATAATAGGAGTTCCTGATTGACTAGCCGCAATATAACTGCTTATGTATCACACCAGCTAAAATTTTCAGGATGCTGGATTTAGATGAAAATGTTAACAAGTTTATATTTAAGCATCATATGTTGAAGTTCATGAAGCTAATGAGTCTCATGATTTAAAAAGAAAAGGACAAAAAAAAGTAAGGAATTCCATCAATTATGCGAAGCTCACACAGGAGGACGAACTTGAGAGATAGATCTAAAAGTAAATGCGACATGATTGTTAGAAAGATACGATGACGCAACAACAGGAAATCTATAGTCAGGAAAAACTAGGAATATAGCCAAAACAATATGACCATCGCTACCACAAACGGCAATTACCACAATGAAATAAAAGCACTGCGAACGGTAGAATTTCAAGACCAGAAAATGACAAATGTGACGTGCTTCAATTCAAAAGGCCGCAACAGTAATCGAACATACCGTACTTTCACATATCGTAAATAACAGAATTTAAGAGAATATTATTTCACATAGACTAGACGAATAGTTAATCAAGAGAATGAGAACATTTTTTTCTCTGCGCACAATTTTTCTCTGCCACCACTAATCCATGGCCGGTCAAATTTAACAACAAAACAATGAAAATGTGAACACATCTCCGCAAAGAAAAATGAACAATGTTTCGAGTGGGGGAATGGCTAAAAGAAAATACAGTGAGATTCCAGAACCGTAGCCGTGAAAGACAATGACAATTCACAGCGAAAAAAGGAAAACATGGAGAAAACTTGTTCACCTGATTCTTTCCGGCGGTGATATCAGGCTTGAGCTCCTGCACGATGCTTTTGCTCTCTAGATCCCATATCTTAACGCTGTCCTCGGTTGCGGCGCAGAGCCAGTACCTGTTGGGGCTGAAGCACAGTGCATGGATGATGCCGCCGGCGTCAAGGGAGTACAGACGCTTCCCCTCTGCAAGGTCCCAAAGGAGGGTGACGCCATCCTTGCCGGCGCTGGCGCAGAGAGACCCGTCGGGGGAGACGGCGACGGTGTTGACGTAGCCGGTGTGGCCAGTGAGGGTGCACCTGAGCTTGCAGTTAGTGAGATTCCACACCTTGACGGTCTTGTCCCAGGATCCGGAGACAATGGTGGGAGAATAGGTGTTCGGGGAAAACCGGACGCAGCTGACCCAATTAGTGTGGCTGTCGGCGTCCTGAATCGTGTATTTACACTCGCCGAGAGTGTTCCAGAGCTTGATGGTGCGATCGCGTGAGGCGGAAACGATCTGGCGGTTGTCGACAGAGAAGGCGACGGAGAGCACGTCCTTGGAATGGCCAACGAAGCGACGGGTGGTACAGCCTGTGCTCAAGTCCCACAGACGGAGCTCGCCGTCCCAGGAGCCGGAGAGGGCGAACTGGCCATCGGAGGAAAGGACGACGTCCTGGACGAAGTGAGAGTGGCCGGTGAGACGGCGGCGAGGAACGCCGTAGTTCGAGCCTTCCTCCTTAGTGAGGGTCCAGACGAGGACAGACTTGTCACGCGAGGAGGAGACGATCATGTCCGAGTTGTCGATCGGCGTCGCAATCGCCGTCACGGTGTCGGAGTGCCCCTTAATCGTCCCCCTCAGCACCAAACTCTCCGCCATTGCTCTCTCTCTCTCTCTCTCTGCGGAAGATGTGGCGGAGAGAGAGAGAGAAATGTATCAGTATAAGAGAGAGATGGAAGACCCAGATAGGGGTTAGGGTTTTGGCTGAAGGGATGGGAACAGGTTGGACCCGGAACCTGTTTTGGTTGACCCGGTACTATGTCCGTTTGTAATTTCCAACTAGGTCGGACACTTTCACCATTATCCTTCAAATCGGGTTATGTATTCTTAGAATTTCCAGTTGCGGACTCAAGTCCTCTCCTAATTAGCATTTTCACGTGACTCCAAAAGGGATATTTGGATTATCCTCTCATCTAACATAATTTTGAGAAAATTGATTTTTAAAAAACAAATTTATTCATGAGTTTTCTAAGTATGGATATTTGGCTGACATACCTAAAACCTGATTTTTTTGAATAATTTCGTGAGGATCATGTTTTTCACTCTTTTTTATAAAATCTAATTTTGTGGAAATTAAATTTTCTTCATATCTAGTTTTGATGTCATCCAATCATGCTTTGTAGAACCAGATGCGTGTCCTCTTGAATGGTTCATGTAAAAAGAGCCAACCATATAAATAATTTCAATATTTTTGTTGCACTTGTAATAATTTCAATCTACTATGTGTAAATTGTTGGAACAAGAAATACGAAGCTTTATTGGGTTTTATTAGGGCATTGTCTTCATGGGAAATTTTCTTTTATCCAAAATAGAAAGATTTTGGCAGACTGCTAAAATCTAAAAATATATGATTGAAATAAAAATATATGAACCATCCAAAAATATTTGGCATCCTAATTATGTAAATTTCATTCTCAATACTTACACTATACATTTATTTATGGCAACATTGTAACTGTATGACACTTCCAAGATCAATATGAGCTCAGTTTGAACTAAGTGGTGCCATTTAAGTTTTATTACTTGTAAAGTACACTCAATACACCAACATTTTCATATGTGATAATTTTGAAAATAATTTAACATATGTGTTATTTAAAAGAGAATAACTCTTTAAGGGGGTGTTTGATTATTCTATATTTAAAATCCAAGGATGCAGCTTGATATGTTTGTCCTGATATGCAAAATCTATGTTTCACATGACCTTAAGTCAGAACTATAATCCCCACTTAAAAGGCCATTTGCAGCAACAATGTACTGTTACTAGAACCACTGTTTCATGAATATGTTTATTTTTTCAAGCAAATTAACAAGACAATAATAGTGTGTTACATAAAATAATGTGTGTCCGTTCAATAAATACGGCTCAAAGTTTGGAGCATATTTATGAAACATCATGTATGAATTTGAGGTTGAATAAATTCATGAAATAGTTACAAACGATTTCATTTACCAAATGAGAATGATCATGATGAATCTGTTCTTAAGATGAGAGGAAGGAGAATCTGTTCTTAAATCAATGGTTCTCTCACTAACAAGTAACCGGCGACCAGGCGAGTCTCGTGTTTGACTCAGACTGTCCATCATGGCAGATCGATCCGATCAAGCGAAGAGAGAAGTCAGCACGACACCGAGGAATGACACGACCAACGAAATTGACTGTTTTGCGACCGAATTTTGTGCTATTTACTGCAATGCCCACCGCCCCCGCCTTGCATAAGGGGGAAAGAGATCCCCGGCAAGGGAAGCTCCGGTTCCTCTCGGATCCCCCGAGATCAACGGCCGGAAATCCGTCTACTATTCTCCTCCGGTGACCGTCGCCTTCCACGTCGCAATCCGAGTTTTCGATCGAGTGTCGGACTTCGATGCGTTCTAGCTATTCCGTACGAGAAGAGGCGAGGAATCGGTTTGCTTTTCCGGCGCTTGGGGAATGGGGAATCTCTTCACGAAGAAACCGAAAGTCACTGATGTCGACAAGGCCATCCTCTCGCTTAAGACGCAGAGACGCAAGCTCGGCCAATACCAACAGCAGGTACATCAAAAAGAAGTCGAAACATGGAAGAGACTTTTCTGTTTTTTTCCTTTTTTACCGGATAAGTTGCTTCCTTGTGGACCCGGTGTTTTAATCATAGCTGTTTGGACGTTTGTATCACGTCGAAATTACGTTGAAGTTCGATCATTAGAATGTGTTTTCTGTTTCTCGATTGCCTTTGTTTGGATGTTTGAAGAATCCAGCAAAATGGGATAATTCTGGATGCGATATTAGAAACATCCTAAACTTTTCCCAATTCACGGCTAATGGACTGCTTGCTATCGACTCCTTCATTAGATATGTATGTCTTCCTTGTTTAAGGACTGAACGTGATCCCTAGTCAAGGTTTTAGCTCGTAATGAGCCTATGAAGGTTGTGCATATTTGGTTGGATTAGATTTTTCTACTTTCACTTCGTCATAATTATAGCTTCCAGTTGTATGAAAAAATCCTATAAATTGAATGCAGTTGAATGACAGGAACAGTGGCTATAAGGGTAAATTCATCCCGTGAATGACTGGGAGAAGGCTTTGTTGATTAAGGATTACAAGCCTATAGTGGATTATGTTTGTGATAGATGCAAATTTGTATTTTATATGGCTCACTGCAAATATTAGGTTCAAGTTTAGTAAAGAAGTGGAATAAGGTTCCTAATTTCTGTGGAACCAGCTTGTTTTGGCATAAGACTTGTCTGATAACCAAACTTCAGGAACATATACTGCATTAGTGGCGTATAAATTTTAACATATTGTCTTCTTATTCTTTTAAACAGGCTAGGGTATTATTGGATTTTGGTTTCCAGACCTCTGCTACCGATTAGAAGAAAAACTCAAATTCATACAAAATGCATTGGAAATGTTTATTTCAATGGATTTAAAAGTGGTTGATATGCTGAACCTTGTATTGAAACAGCACCCAATTTTTGCATTTCATTGCAGCTAGAAGCTGTGATTGAAGCTGAAAAGCAGGCTGCCAGAGACCTTATTCGTGAGAAGAAGAAAGATAGAGCACTCCGTGCCCTGAAGAAGAAAAAGGCTCAGGAGGAACTACTAAAGCAAGTTGATACGTGGCTTTTAAATGTCGAACAGCAAGTGGGTATTCTGAAAATATTAGCCTACGTTCATGTTATCTTCTGACCTCTCTTTGAGACACACTGACTGTATTTCTGACTGCACTAATGTGTACAATGCCATGCAGCATACTATGAGTAGGATCTTAATACACGCTTAATCTTGTCTTATTATAGTTGGCAGATATAGAACTAGCCAGCAAACAGAGAGCTGTTTTTGAAAGCTTAAAGGCAGGAAACAATGCTATCAAGGCAATTCAAAGTGAAATCAATATAGAGGATGTTCAGAAGCTTATGGATGAGACAGCTGAGGCAAAAGCTTACCAGGAAGTATGGCTTCCATTTCTCATGTTTTTTGTAGACAAGTACAATTTTTAATAACAATGATTATTAGATTGTCAATTCAACAAGATAATGAGTGCTGAAATCCATGTTGATCTATAAGTATTGTTTTGCATAAAATTTTTCATGATACGTGGAGAGAAAGAGGGAGCAAGATTGAGAAAGAGAGAGTATGCATTATACAGTGGGCATCTATATACACCAACCAAAACATGTACTTCTCCTCTAGCATTTGAAGCCCTGGTGATTCTTTATTCTACTACTATAACAGAAGAAGCACATTTCTAAAACTTGTAATTGAAGGGTGGTACTGGACTTTGAAACCAGTCTAGCATTTGTTTTATGATTTCTTTACATTGACATTTCCATTATATGCTAACCTGCTAAGCAGAAGGTGCCAAATAGGCAAAAGTATTGAGGACTTGTTTTCTGGGTAACTAAAAAAAATGCTAATTTTATTATTTTACATAATAAATGCTAACAAATTTGCTTTCTCCAAGTCAATTTTCTGTAAAATTTTGTTTTGGTTAGCTGTTAAAATATGAAAACCTGGTTGATAATTCTGATTATTCTGGAACATGAACACAACAGAAAGGAAAATGTGATGGTATTGCAGAGAATTTCATTATCTATAGGAGCATATGTTTTTTTTTCTTTCTCTTATCAAATAATAGAGCAGTTCTATTATAATGCTGACAAGTATTTGCACTTTTTGGTAATAAGGAACTTGATGCTATACTGGGACAGCAGCTTTCTGCAGAAGATGAGGAGAATGTGTTAGCAGAGTTTGAAAACCTGGAAACTGAGGTGGGAAGTTGTTATAACTATCTTCTGGTCATCAGTTTTTGTTTACATGGTTATATTTCAGTCTCTTTTTTTCCCCGTTGATCTGGTTTCTGTCACTGTTGCAAGGTACATAGGCCTTACTAATCATCCTATGATGCTCCCTATTTTTAGAAAAAATTCTTCTCCTCGATGACCTCTTCTTTTTCCTATTTGAGGAACATGCTTACAATGTTACATGACATTTAGACTTTAACATTTGAAATTTTGAAGGATGCATAATAGTTTTTTCATCAGAAGCATGAGTACTTGCAGTCTTATCAATCTATAATATGTTGATAGCTTGTGCATTCCCCACTGATAGAGTTGCAAATCCTGTGTCATGTGTTTTTGGAAGCTGTGCTACTTAAGCACTTTTTTGATCCATCATCCATCATATCCAAGATAGCTGGATACTTATGTTGACATTAACATCCTTTGTGATGCCTTCTTCTATTTACAACGTGACACACAAGAAAAAATTGATGCACTATGCTACAATGTTTTATGTCGAACACAATTGGTAGCAATTCCCCATCCAGCACAGTTTGGGCATGTGCATGAGCCAAGCAGGCCATGTATGCTGGCAGTCTATGAAGTATGAACTTGTCAATTATCATGAGCAGAATGGAGCCCATGTTCGTTGGTGCCTGCACATGGGCTGGCTTCTCTTCTGGACAAATTTTTTTGAAGTAATTTTGAAGATAACTTCGCGTGTGTATGTTTAACATGAATATATGTGGCATAAAATGTCTATTTTCTTAGTCAATGTATAGTATGTAATATAGACGTTACTTAGATATACCAATGAACTTATATGAGCCAAACTGAGATGTTCGACCTCTTTCCATGCTTGGCTTATCAAGAAATGCAGAACAAGCGATCTTGTATCTGTCAATCCTCTTTGTCTATCAGAATAAGCATGATGAGTGAAATGGAGCTAAACCGTAAGCTGCTCAACTTGTTTTGCTGCCCTGTACACAAATTTGAGAGTGAAAATCTGTCCTTGTATTTGATAACATGATTCATTGATCACATACCCTGGTTGGATGTCAATAAACTGTTTCTAAAACTTAGGATTTAACCAAACTAGCTTTTCCGAGAATCTTAAATACCAACAGCCTGAATGCCTTTAAAGAATGGGCACACCCTCTCCAGCAACCTGCCTCTACTGTTCTCCAATCAGTGTGTGGTCTCTAGAGTCTAAATGGCTAAATCCCATGTTCTTCTAGACAAGAAAAGGAAAAGACTTTTGACTTTGGACTGCCTAGACGCTGGAATCCTGTTTTGCTGGCACTACACCCGCTGGGTCATGTAACCAGCCATGTCTCTGTTCTGTTGGAAACTTGGAAACTGCTCATATTGGCCATCATGTGGATGTCCCCCACTAGCATTACATGGAACCCCCTAGATGCAACAATTAAATTGTTTTCATGACTGCCTGTATTTCACTTAACATGCGCAACTAAGTATATCCCAACCATACTGCTAAATGCTTGAAGATGTGGAAATATTCCATCATCATTCCTTAGTTGATTTTTAAGACCATGTTGCCCTTATTGGATGTTTTTTGCAACCAAACAAGCTTATCTAGTTGAGGAGCTCATGAACATGTGATGAACAAGGAATCATGCACTAAGCATTTATATGATCTACAAAAGATTAACATAATGGACCATCTGAGACTTGCATTCATTGGGTCAGTGAAACCAGAGAAAATGGTTTGGAACCAATGGTGTTAAAAAAAGTCAATGCTAAATTAAAGATATGGTTTCAATGAAAGCCATCCAAGGTTCTTTTATAGTCAAACTGGCTCTGAAACAATAATTAGAACTGTTGCTTCATCATTGCATCTCTTATTTTAGACTGGAAACAGAGCTTTATTGTATGAGCTAGTTCTCTGTTTTGTTTTGTAAGTCCATATGACTAAAGGTAGTACATGCCTGCACTGTATATTACTGTTGCACGTTTTGTGTTTGTGGAAGTTGAAGGGATTATAAAGATGACTTGGGAACTTCGTTCCTGTTTCAAATTACTTATTGTTTAATTTCTAGTTAGTGTTGTTTGCCTTGATCGTTTGAAAGCTATAAAAGGTGCTTGAGATCTTGCCTTGTACTTGCTCCGGTTTTCTTAATGACAGTCACTTAATTGAATATACTGCTAGGAGAGCGCGACCTCTTGATTTTTTTTTTTTTACTTAATATGTGCTCCAGTTACTGCATATGTCTCCTACACTAAATTTGTATGCATGGGATGTTGGATCATGTCCAAATTTTCAATAATCATATTGTTGCTTCAATATCTTAGGTTGCACTTGAAGCTATGCCAGATGTTCCTGTCCAGCTATCTCATGTAGAAGAAAGAGATGAAGCAATTGGGGAAGAGAGAATGGACCTTCCAGATGTACCGACAGAGGTTCCAGCTATCGCAAAGAAAAAAGGTATTTATGCTTTTTTAAAAATAAATTATGCAGTATTTACTGTTCCATGCACTAGATTCAGATGCGTCTGTGTGACACTGAAGAAACCCTGTGTTGTTAATGCAGTTATGGAGGAACCATTGCCTGCATAATCGTGGGATGTTTGTCGAAGGCAAACTATGTACATCAACGGAGCCTTGTATCTTATATGTTTATATTTCAACCACAGTCAGACAGTTCTTTACATACTTGATCTTGTTTATATACTATTTTTGAGAGCATTGAATTTTTCATTGGCCTTTTATTTTAAAGAATCAGCACTCTCTCCAACGCCAAACATTTGTTTTAATTACTTGGTAGCTTCGTAAGAGAATGCTATGGTGCCTAGTTCTGATTCTGGTTTATCAATCTCTTAACAATGGCGTGGTTGAAATTCACCTCGTTGCAAGACATTTTCAATACACGGACACGGATATATATAAATACGAGAGCAAAAAGCGTATCGAAAATACCGAACCCAAAGATGTGGATCTCATTTCATGAGAAAAACCTGTGCCGAAACCATTCACAAAGGTCATTATAAACTCTTTGTAGTGCGCAAATAGGAGGAGATTTTCATATGCTAACAAAAACGGGAAAGCATCACTGCGCTTTTAGGATTTTGCGTGTCTATTAAGTGTCTCCCGGCACCATTAATAGTTCTTGCAATTTGCCGCATTTTGACAAAAACCTGTCTGATGCCTTTAGAGAAAATTATTCTTACGATATGGACTAAAACTTCGAATTTTCCTCGTTTTCTCTCGACGAGAGAATATGAAAGCCCTTTTTTTCCATTTATTGGGACCAACTAGTTTGGACTAGGACCTGACCAATTGTTTTCGTGGAGTCGGTCCTGCATTGTGCTTCTTAACTAGATATCAGGAACATCCAGGAGTGACTCAAAGCACGACCCAACAACTACTTGACACGAAGGACATAAGCCACGTGGGAACTGTAAAAAATGAAGACCGTTGAGGAAGGCTGATTGGTGCCTACAGATGCTAACAGTAACATGTTGGTATATAACGAAATATACAACTGGTAACGCCGGAAAACAGATAAAATAAATACCTTGACATTCTTATGGTAGACAGACCAACAAAGCCTGTATTAAATCGTAGACAAAGCGTGCAACCCTACAATGAAACTCCAAGTATTATACAAAAGCTCGAACTAGGCATAGTAATTTAAGCTTGATTTCTTCTTTGCTTGAACTTGGATAATTCCTTCATTGAAATCTTCGTGGTTAACCTGAGTACGCCAAAAGGGGATGATTGAGACCATCAAAATGCAAGAATATTTGGAAAAAAATATGGACACAATTAGAAAAGTTCAAGGAGCAAGACCTCAGTTGCATCACGGCGTAGAGCCAACATGCCAGCCTCCACACAAACAGCTTTCAATTGAGCCCCATTAAAATCATCGGTTGAACGTGCTAGCTCTTCAAAATTAACGTCCGGGTGAACGTTCATCTTCCTTGAGTGGATCTGTTGCACAGAGACCATATTTCAATCCCGTTATGCATCACAACCAACATATGGGAGCAACAAGACTCACCTGCAAGATTCGAGCTCTTGCTTCCTCAGATGGGTGTGGAAACTCAATCTTGCGATCTAGACGGCCTGACCGCATGAGAGCAGGATCAAGGATGTCTGCTCTGTTAGTAGCTGCTATGACCTGCTTGCCACCCACGATTTAAAAAAGCATTCATTGTTCAGTTCCAGAAATCTGGGATAAACAAATTGTACCCATCTTGGTGCCCAATAGCCAACTGGATAGCTAGGCAATGAGGTTGTTTAATCCTAACTAAATGCAAATGCAGGTTTCAGTTCCATGATGAACTCATTCTAATTAAAAAAGGAAGGAAAGGAAAACCATCAAATCAAATTTGTCATGACAACAGGAAGAGACATAGCATAAAATGGAAGAAAGAGACTAACTTTTTAAAACCTAAAAGTGAAAGTCTACTCATAATAAAGAAATGCTAAGCATGCAAACATGTAAATAACAAATCTATCTAAACATGTCCAAGGAAGCAACTTTGAGTAAGGAAAAAAAAACATATAAAAGAGGCTGATAGCTGAGAGGCATTGGCAAAACAGAATGTCAATCTCATAACAGAAGCATCGATAACAAGTGATGGGCTCACATCAAAAGTCAAAGCTACCAATTGACTGACAAAAGAAAAAAGACCAAGATGCTATACTAGAAAAGCCAAAGAGAAAGAGAACTTTATGTTCTTCAACCAAAAGTACTTGCATCTCTTGGTGTTTTTCTGTGTGTGTGTGTGTGGATATACATATACATGCACTGGAAAAGAGGGAGATAACAAACAAAGCCTAATTGAATTTTGTGAACCTTACCTTTATACGATCATCACTGCTAAAACCATCTAATTGATTTAGTAACTCTAACATTGTACGCTGCACTTCTCTATCCCCACTGACCTCACTGCACCGAATAAGGTAATGAAAGAGAAATAGAAAACACAGAACACAACAAATTCCCAAGTTTACAGAAACGACAGAATTAAAAAAAAATGTTCATTTATCACATGACCCAAGGCAAGGAAGAGTCAAACAAGAAACAGGACGGTAAAGAACAGAAGTTTATGGACAAACTTTCAACAAACGGTAAACCCATATGGAAATTTAAAGAATGACTTTGTGATTTCATGCATCCTTCAACAAAGTTAAACAACAAAGAAGATGGTGAGAACAAATTTTCAAATAAACAAGATCAGCAGGTACTTTTTTAGGCAATTAAACCACCATTCTTCGTTTTTACATTTTCTATCTAGGAAGATCTGATCTCCTACCTGTCAAATCTTTTTGTTCCAATGGCGTCAATTTCATCTATAAATATAATACAAGGAGACTTCTCTTTTGCAAGCTGAAATGCATCACGTACAAGCTTTGCTCCATCACCGATAAACATCTGAACAGGTCAACATGTCCATTTGAGAGTCAAATTTCAACAAAAGAGTCCTATGAATGGTAATACAGATAAATATCCAATGTTCAGGAAAAAAATTTAAAACCTACAGGCAGCCAAGGGCACACGCCAAACAACATAATTTTTTTTCTAGCTTGTTGATATAAAACCGCAGCAAATGATATCCAGCATTTCAAATGAACCATTCGAACCAAAATGATCCAATCAAGGGCTTCTTTTTCCTTTTTCCGAGGCTCCAGCATGGGAACATTACAAACAAAAAATTTCTTAAGCCCTTGTCCAGATGGATTCTACCCAGGACCAAATTGTTCCTTTATTGAGAGGCTTCTAATCAATTCAAACAGATCTTTAGCAAATACGAAAATTGAAATGTAATATTATGGTGGTCGCAACAGAATGCCAGTTAACAGCCCTATACAATTATTGAAAACACGGACACAACTAAGTGCAAAAAACAGAGAAAGAAAAGGTGCTTTCACCTGCACAAGCTGTGGACCTGCTAGCTTCAGAAATGTAGCATTTGTCTGAGCTGCACAAGCACGTGCCATGAGTGTTTTTCCAGTTCCTGGAGGTCCATAGAGAAGAACACCCTTGGGTGGACGAACACCTAATTTCTGGAACCTTTCCTTGTGAGTCATAGGCAGTACAATTGCCTCAACAAGTTCTTGGATCTGCAAAGAATACCAAAATTAGAGCTTTAAACATCTAATGTCAGAACTAGAAGCAACAGAAACTAACAATGTGAAAACATTGAACAGATTCCAAATTATAGATGAAACATTTTTTCAAATTGTAAAAACTACCGAGAAAAATAAAAGCAACGTAACTGGAACCTTTCACCAAATTTGATCTACCTGCTTTTCTAGTCCTCCTATGTCATTGTAATCTTCTGTCGGTTTCTCATCCACCTCCATGGCCTTAACACGAGAATCATATTCAGATGGCAAAGTGTCCAATATTAAGTAGCTATCTTTATTAACTCCAACTAAATCACCAGGCTTTAGTTTATCAGGGTCTACAAGTCCAACCACAGGAAGAAAGATTGTCTGCATGAAAGCATTCAGGACCACAGAAGCTTTTGTTAGAATTGCAGGTCAGACAACACCATGTATTCCACAATAAAATTAACACAACCTATTACATGATACAACTGAAAGAACAAAGAAAATTCTATTAGAATATGAATATCTAATGAAGAGAGAAAAAAGAAAGCAAAGAAAACACAAGCAGCATCAAGTTTATGGGACAGTTTTCTTACTTGACGTGTAGAGGTTTTCAAAACGACGCATTTCCCTTTTCTTTGTGAGTCTAAATCAACATTAGCACCATCCTCCTCAGCCTCGTCTTCAGGATTCATTTCTAGGATCTAAGTAGGATTCAGAATTAAGAGAGATATCAGTTAAAACCATAGGATTAGCATAAATGCAGACATTTTTATCACAGAATAAAAAATAACAGAAAAAAAAAGACGCGAGCTAATGAAATCCAATCAAAGAATGTTGGAAGCAAGCACTATCTCTGCATTATCACTTACACAGGAATCTAGGGTAGAAACCATGAGTGCAGCCAGCAAGAAACTGTAATTCATCAGGCAGCTCAAACGCATGACGCATACGCTAAAAAAGCAGAACATATCCATTTACCTAATGATACGAGACGAAATCAACAACTATATGCATTCGCTGCGCTTATATCACTCAATTTGGATAGTCAAAAACAAAATTTTCTCATCATAAAGCTGAAGACAAATACGGATACTCGATAACGCGGAGAAATTTTGAATCCAAGTAAAGCTTCTCGTAAACGGAATGAATGGAACTCTCAAAAGCAAATCAACCAAGCAGGATAGGTTTCAAGGAGATGTTTTGGATTATTCAAACGATGAAGAAAAAATCGATTTCGTTACCTCGACGATGTTTCCCACCAAGTAAGGCAGTTGTTTGTTGAGTTTGATCTTCTCTTGGTTCTCCTTGATCTTATCCCTAAGATTGTCCAATTCGAGGTTCGTTCTTTGCATCTCATCCTTCACAACAACCCCACAGAATGATGAAAAACAATGGAAAGCGTCACAAAATAGTAAAATGAAAGAAGGCAGGCAAACCAATACCGCCCCACTGAGCGGATGATAGAGCCCCACAGACAGGGAGAGAGACCTTGAGGATCCTGATCTCATTGTCGAGAAGGCGGGAAGCTCTGACGATGTCCTCGATGGGCATCGACGCTAACTGGTCCTCTTCGAAGAAGCTGTCCGTCATCTTCCTCTTCTCCCCCTTGCTCAGCACTCAGAAAAAGAGAGAGAGGAGAGAGAGAGAAAAGTTCTTGTTGCTTTTCTTGAAGCAGAAGGCTTGCTTGCCGAAGAAGGGACTCAAAGGGAACAGAGAGGTCGCTCGTATCCCTTAACTTTGTAAAATTTCCTGTAAGCACCACGTTGCGCATCCAATTTTCGAGAGATGCTCGTCCTTTTCCTTTTTCCATTTAAGCGGTCGAGCTTTTATGCCCATCGGCACTGCCAAAGACGCTATGGTCGAGGCATCGTACGTTAATAAGATAGGTACGCGGTTAAAGAACTAAGATATTGAAATGATTTATCTTAAATTAATTGGGATTATTCTTGTTGAGCAGTTGCCAACAAATTCAAATATGTGACTGCCTTCTCATATTAGGAGCAAATTTTCAAAAATTCTCATTATAATGTGATGTATATACACATAAATGATTGTGTTCTTGACAAATAAGGTTCATCTATATAGTGGGATATGCAAAAATAGAAGACAAGAACCAAGAGCTATCTTGAAGGCAACTAATAAGGGAAACTCAAACTAAAATATTTAGTCACAGAACTTTTTTTTTTTGGTAAAAAATGAGCTTCTTTGAAGACCTTATGGTTCCAAACCTACCAAAATGAACACATGATCGTGGTCTTTTCGCTGTTTTAGTTCATATTTTATGAGTCCAAAACAGCTTATTGTTCATTTAAAATTCTTGTATAGTATGGCTTTTAGATAGAAAAAAATGCATACTATATTTAGGTTTATTTACCATGAAGACCACCTTCATATAGTGTGTCTTGTAAACTTCCACATATAAGTCGCAACTAAGGAGGCCAAGCAATTCTGTATAACCTTAATAACTGTTATAACCACCTTGGCATTTTCATAACAATGCAAAAATAAGAACTATTTTTTAACGTGGCTCATAATTCAGAGACCAATTCCTAAAACCTTATTTTTTAAACCACTTGCGAGGTTGCGACTGATAAATTTAGGTCATCCTTTTTTGAGTTGTTTGATGTACCAGACTAATAGGAAAATTCTAGGGTCCTTTTCACTTATTGGAGTAGTTGGGTCCTCATGGAACAAGTTTAATGTGAATAAATTGCTCCTCTTACGTGTCCAATGTATCCATTAGAGTTTACACCACAGACTACCCTCTTCTCTATAACGATTCTGCATACCTTAGCCAGGCAAGTTGTTTTAAGGCATTCAAATTGGAGAGCAACAAGAACTATGTTATAAGCACAGGTTGCTCTCTGCAACCTATGAAACCTTTTAGAACTGAAGTCCAGAATTAAAAAATGACATCCCAGGCCAGTCTAGAGTAAAATCATATCGGAGCTAATCATCCTGCTGATACTAAGAAACAGGCTACCAAGAAGTGGAGAGCAAATTCAACCTAAAGCCACATTTCCAGCAAGAAAAGTGCGTACATATTGTTATCACCAAAACTTGGACTGAGAAGATAATGGCCAGGGACTGTCATAGGAAAATGTACATTTCAAAGAATACTAACAGTTTTCCAGATGCAAAATCAGGATTAAAAAACATCAGTGGATTGCACTCGTACATCTGCTTCCTTATATCATTTCAATCAGATACAATACAAGAAGAAGCGGTAGCCCATGGGGAGTGCAATTAAAGGCTTGCAACTTCACTTTTCAATGCCTGTGGTATTCACTGCTCAGAACGTGGCATCTTATGGGTCGACACTTGGTACCAAGGCAGCCTTCCACATTAGAGAAATACAATGCAGCTTACTTTCGTAAGTAGTCAGAAGCTAGAACCAATTTGAAACTTCAAAATCACGGAATTTTCGCAGATATTTCTCCATATCTTGCCTTGTTCGCTTCCATTCTTCTCTTTCTATGACGGTGGTTGGGTCATCCCTCTGGCTCTGCAGAGAAATGGAAGGTCACATTAGAACGGGCTCATGTCAGAGGAAGAAAAGTGGAAAGAAACAAAGACCAGAGAGGTACCTGATGAATTATCTTAAAAGATGCTCCATTATCACGAATGACCAGTAGATCATCCCTCCGGTCCCTGTTTCCTCCCCCAGGAGCAGTTACCTGTTCAGAAAAGATGGTTTAACAGGGAAAAGGGACAAATTGGTTAAGAAGATGGCTCGTTCCATAATCTGGCAAAATCTCACTACCAGCAACCAACACAAGGAAGATGCAACTACCACAATATGATAAAAATTGAAAATAACTATGTCACCATAAAAGAAATACATTCGACAAGTCAAGATATCAGTAACATTACAAATTCTAAGAATGTCACTGCAACTGTAGTGTGAAAAAATCACTTCGACGCAGCAGGACGGGGAGAAGCATTCAATAGGATTTCAGATTTATACATAAAAGTCAGCCTAGCCATAGTAGCACAGCAAATCTACTAAAGCCAGGTTTTGCTCAAAGCAACTTGTTTTCCTGTGGTGTTTTTTACAAGCCCAACAACTCCAAAACGTAAAAGGATTTCGCTCCCCTAATAAGTAGAATATATTGAGTAACTATGAAAGCTATATCTGAAGCATATTACAAGCATCTTAGTATTTTCAAGTCCTTACTGATGTTTTTCAAACGATACAAGACACACCATGATGTCAACATATCATAAAATAAATGACATGCGCCTCGAACAAATTCATCACCAGTAGCTAATGCATGAAGAGTGCCTCGTGGTAAATTACCAAAACTTTTGCCCGAGTTATAGATTTGGTCTTTGAATCAATAACATAAATTTCTTCAAAATCTAACACAAACTCCCAATCGCTAGATCTCCGGTTCCGGTAATGCTTGGTCAAGAACACCTATTTACAACAGAGGCGAAAATCAGCTTGCTGAAACTATTAAGTGAATAAGATAAGCTCAACAAGGACTGAAAAGTGATAAGGAGAGCCCCTGACTACAGTGTGAGATTGGTGAGTACCTTCATTATCTCTCTGTTGGTCTTGTAAAGTGGATCCCGTGGGGCATCTATGGGCGGTTCAGTTACATGATAGTATGCGTACTCACTTTTTGCACAACGAATATACTGGCATAAGAAAAGCAAAAGCAAGGAATGATTATGTAAGCTCACTTTTCATGGAGTAGATAACCAAGATAAAATTAATAAGGATTAATTACATAAAATACAAAACCTAAATACATAAAACATAAAAGCTAAAAGCCTAGAAGATCTTGGACGCGCTCTCATGAGCAGGAATTACGTCCCTGAAATCAGCAAAGAGGAATTCGTACAACCATACCAGCGCTAAATAGTTGTAAGAGTCATCAATGAGTAGTTCTGAAATCTCGATCAGAAAACAAGTTCGATAAAATGACTGGATATATCTAAAAGCGAAATTTGATAAACCAGCAAAGATGCAGAAAGCATTCAAATAGGAAGAACTTCCACAGCTGTAAAGCTGGAAGAGGAAGGCAGTTCAACTGCTTAAGATAAAACACACGGAAGCCTTGGTCTCACCTTCTGCGGCATGGGCGCCAAAACCTTTGGGATTGAATAGATATCAGTGTCCGGTGGAGTAACATACATCTGCCTCAATCAAACATACAACAGAACATATTAGCCAAACCCAAAACAGAGTTCCTAGAGAAGAAAATGATGGAAAACTAGTGAAGCCAAGTAGATGAAACCGGATAGACAACATCATTAAATGTTCCCCTCGGAACGTTTTCACCCCCGTATTTACTAAAAAAAAAGCATCAAAGTAATGATAATCGAGAACATTTTCACTAATTCCTGAAGGAGACAATGACAGGAATCAAGTAAATAATCACGAATTCACCAGACGATGAAACACGCAAAGGAAGTCCGATTGTTCAGTCTCGCTTCGTTTGCGAGCAATTCGCATCCAGACCCCTCAGTAATAGCAAAAACACCATTAAAAGAAACAGAAAACTAACACTAAAGTGGCAAAATTCCAACTCCCAGTTACCTCCCTGAAGTCGTACACGTCGTTATCGGGATCGGGCGGCTTCCTGATGAAGAAGTCGCAGTCCAGGAGGCTAATCTTATGGAATTCTTCCTCGTTAATCTTGTAATCCACGACCATCTCCGGGTCCCAACCCTGCGTCGAGATGAAGCTTGCGCTCTCCACCATTTCGATGTCGTCGGCACTCGATGGAGCGGCCGCAATGGCGACGGCGCTAGAAGACGAGATCACGTCGTAGTCGACGTCGTAATCCTTCTTGTTATCAACCTCGTCGACCTCATCCTCCTCGTAGCCGTAGTCGTCGGGGTTCGGCGCGTCATCATCGTCGCCCTCGGCCCTTACTCTCCAATCCTTACGGGCCCTGGCGGAACACGGCCGGATGGTGGCGGAGGAGCGAATAGATGATATGAAGGAGCGGGCACCAAGAAGATAGAAGGAACAAGAAGAAGAGGAAGCGAGAGAACTGGGTTTAGGGTTTTGGAAGGGTTTTACAGATAAGGATGAGGAGGGGGAGAAAATGGAGGAAGCTGGCAGTATAACGGAGAGAGGTGGACGAAGGGGATAAGGCGTCGCGGCAACTCCCATCTTCTTCTTCTTTTGCCCGACGCAGTCGACAGAAAGGGAGTCCGGTGGGAAGTGAGACTCTAAGACCCGGGAAGCCTTTCAGATCATTTTCCGGGAAACAAATCCCCGGAATAAAATTAAACTGAAAATATCGTGCCAGAATTCTAAAACTGCTTTCCTAGATCAATATTGGAAAGAATGTGGTGGGCATGAAATGAAGGATCCCTTAATTTTGATTTTATAATTAAAATTTTAAAAAGTAAAAATTTATTTTAATGAAAATTACATTTTTAGTTTGATCTGTGTTTTTGTAAGTAGGAAATTTTGATTCCAAAATTGAAAATGTTGTGTTTGCAAACGAGTTAAGCGCTCGATTGTTTATATATATTTTTTATTCAAAAATAAGTTAATTATATTTGCTTTATTAAATATGTCAAAACAGTTAGTAATTAACCTTTAGAATAAAAACATGAAATAACTTGATGAAGGTTGATACTAGCGTATCCCTCAAGAAACCTGTTGTAAGATTTAAACATCTAAAATCTTTTATAAGAAAAAAAAAAAAGAAAATCCGCCGTGTTTGTGTTAGCCTATCAATGGTTAATCAAAATTTTTTGTATAAAATTTTGGTTATCAACGACCCAGTTTTGTCGCACTCTCTATATCAATGGAAGAGAACCGTTGATTTATAATTGGTACTTTTTCATGCTCGTCGATGCAATGCATAAGAAAGCTTCTTAGCTGAGCTGATGCATATCGTATTGATCCCTTGGCCGACATTTTCTTATTTTTATTTTAATCATTTTTAAATAATTGAAGATTTTGCATTGAAAAAAAAAAGAAATAGAACGTTACAGACCGGTACATAATTATGCAAAACAGCTGATATGCTGTATTGGTGATCGAATCAACATGGCACAGTACATTTTATACATATATATATATATATGTATAGAGAGAGAGAGAGAGAGAGAGAGAAGGAGAGAGAGATTAGTAGGTGGTAGACACTTAAATGGCAGATAAAAAACAAATTCAACCTTGACATTTTTCAGGTTAATGATTAAGGAATTTTTATCATTATTTTTCTACTAACTATCAATTTAAAAAAATCAAGGATTAAAATTATTCATTATCTATCTAGTTATTGGTGTCCAGTACATACCAATTACATATATTATATATATATATATATATATATATATATATATATATATATATATATATATATATATATATATATATATATATATATATATATATAAGGGCTGAATCCTACGGCCATTATGAGCTTTGTTCAATCATGGCCGGCCAATGTTAAAGAAGAATTCTCTCTCTCTCTCTCTCTTTCTCTCTCTCTCTCTCTCTCTCTCTCTCTCTATATATATATATATATATATATATATATATATATATATATATATATATATATATATATATATATATATATATATATATTTCAAGGTGATTTTTTTAACTAGCCTACTCGTTTATTTATTCAATCGGCAAGTTATCAATCACCAATAGCATAAAAGAAGATTAGTTGAGTCTTATGTGGGTGCTAAGAAGTAATCCTAACTTAATATCAAATTAAATTCTTGCTGACTGAACAACGATTGTTGTTTGACCAGAGTAAGTATTATTGAGAGTAAACTATAATTATAAACTCATTGACTTTTGGGCGTGAGATTAATTTTTTGCCAAGGTGTGTCATGTAAGACCCAGCATGTATCTGCATGTGAATATATATGATACGAAATGTCAACAGCAATAAGATTAAAATACATGAAAAAAAATTGATGTGCAAATAAAAAATATTTGCGCGGATTCTATGATTAATATCTTTAACTTTACTACTTACAAAGATCCGGTCAAAGATTAAATTTTATTGTTTCATTCTTTATAAATATTTCATATTTCTTTATATATGCACGTCCAATAGGAATACGCGGGGCGATAGGCTCCCACTTTATTAACAAAATACAATTTATGTCCAAGCTCGGGCAGCTGAATATCTATAAGTTTTCAATTAACTTCCTCTCTATCACACACACATATATGTCATAATGGATTTTGGCAATGGAAGAAGCTAGATGCCATTGGGGACAAGTTTTCTTCTTGATCATTTGTTTATGCAGTTAGACTTTTGAAAAATGCTGAAAATGTAATCAGATGACCAATGGCAACTATACATTAATTTTTTCCTTTCTCTCTCTCACATCAAATGAAAGGGCAGCACAACCAGTTGGTTGGATGGCTTGTATTAACCAGTTCAATTCGTAGAAGGTGCTATCCTGATGGTATTAAAGAGTGTTAATTTAGGATTAACAGCGCCATTGTAGAGGCCAAGTAGATCCTTTCTTGTCCTCTTCCTCCCCCTTTCTCTTTCCATTATATATATATATATATATATAAGGCTGTTGTTTGGCTGGGTTAGGATCATATGGGGAGTAGGACAAAGGAACATATCAGTGAAACATTCTTTGTTGATCTGCCTTAAGGGCAGGGGCGGAGGGAGGGGGGGGGGGCCGCCTAGGCCATGGCCCCACCCTGGCAAAATGAAAAAAAAAAATTTAAATTGGAAAAAAAATTATTTTTTAATCACTCTATGTATTTTTAGATTTAAATTTAGTTTGACCTTACTCAGATCCAGAGGTTGGACTGCTCTGGCTCCGCCACTGCTTAAGGGGGTGTTTGTGCATTTCAGATTTGAGACCCATAAATTTGATGCAGCATGCTTTTATTGATGTGGAAAAAGATCAACAATAAATTTCACGGTTCATCAAACCATGGATTTTAGGTCAGACCTAATATCCATTTATATTTGAAGTCCTTATTTCACATTTTAGTATTAAAATAAAAAGATCTGAGATTAGAGGGAGGAAAGGTCTGATATTAAAGCAATGAATCTCAAATAGTATCGATCTTAGATCGAAGTGGATCGAGCTGGGCAAGCATGTTTGGGGAAGGCCCAACTAATACCATGTTTAATTTCATGTATGGCGCTTCTTATATATATATATAGACTCTAAAGATGGATGAAGATACCACAAGATTTTATTTTATCTATAACTCTATCAAAGATGAAAATGATGGCTATGGGGATTGGTTGACCAATAATACACACAAGCCTTGACTTTAGAAAGTGATCTCTTGCAATAGTTATTTAAATTGCACGTAGATCAACGCCAGTAGCTCCTTTGAAAGCTAGCACATCTCCTCGTCAACTGCCCAAGTATGAAAACTTTTAAGTTCTTCATACAATCATCACCAGCTCATTCCCTTGTCTCCTCATTTTTCTTCTTCGTTTTATGATCACCATTATCACCACCACTGCAAACTGCTGCTCACCATCACCACCACCATTATATATCATGGCCCTGTTATCAAAGTCACTGTTGATGGTTACCATCATCGTCATTCTCATGGCCGTGGTCGTCACACCATCAAGGTTGACGGACGATCTGCATCAAGAGGACGTCGATGGCGACGATTCTCCCTCCGGCGACCTGCCGTCGGCCGGCCTTCGCCGTCTGCTCGCCCGTTACAAGTCACCGACGTGCGACAAGAATCCAAGGGCGTGCTACATCAGGGGTAGCGGCGGGCCAAATTGTTGCAGTAAGAAGTGTGTCGATGTGAAGACGGATCGACTCAATTGTGGGAACTGTGGGGGGAGGTGCAAGTTCACGGAGTCCTGCTGCAAGGGGAAGTGTGTTAATCTCGCGTTTGACAAAGGCAACTGCGGCAAATGTGGTAAGAAGTGCCGACGGGGATCATACTGCATTTACGGCATGTGTGGCTACGTTTGATACTATGCTTTTGATCATGAAAGATCGAATGCATGTGACACTGTTATACTTTTCATCGTGAAAAAATTGACGACGGTTCGTGAAATATCCGTCTGCCTGTGTGGTCATTATCGGACGCATCGTGTTTGTGTAAGTTTGGTTTCTTGTTTAGTTCTGCTGTTTCCGTGTTTGTCATGGATTATTATTTTTCCTTTACAAGTTTCCACTGAGTTTTTCTTTTTCAATTGAAACTTTGAATCCAAAGAAGCAGGTGAGGGTCATCTTGAGCTCCCATTTTACTGGACGTTGTATACTAGATTGGAAGGGAATTGTATGAGCCACGATCTTAAGGAGATTGATGGTTGAAATTAAGCTAAAAGAATAGAAACCAAGCTGCATATTTAAGAGACATGGAACAAAAAACACCATATATTTTTAAGGATATTCTTTCTCTTGAGAATGCAGCTTAATCTATTTTTTTTCAACTTAATTTTTATCGTCTAAACTCTTTAAAATCAATGGCCGATATGATTCCCATTCAATCTGGTATATAAGGGTCTGGTAGATACTGCTTTATATATATATATATATATATATATAGAGAGAGAGAGAGAGAGAGAGTCAGCCAACTGCTGTATAGCTAAATGTTTAAATTGCATTACTAAAAACACCATAAACTGTTGCTAACACAATAAACCATTGCAGTTGTGTACTATTGTCATTTGACAACACTGGCAGTTAGTTGATTTCAACTTTTATATATATATATATATATATATATATATATATATATATATATATAGAGAGAGAGAGAGAGAGAGAGAGAGAGAGAGAGAGAGAGAGAGAGAGAGAGATGGAGATGGAAGCACGACGGACTTCCACCCCAAAGAGCATGGACGCTTACTGAATAACAATGTTGCATTTTCGATTCTATGGAAACTATATGGGGCCCCGAGGCTTGACTTCCTCGTTTCCATGTACGTGTTATGCTGCACCACAACATAATGTAGACTTTTCTGAAATTGGCACTTCTAACAACACTAGTGCACATGCAGACCTGTATAGTCGATTTCGATATTCAGTGAGCCTGATCATTCAAAACCAAAGGTGATTCACATCCTAATCACGTTCTTCTGCCAAGTTTTGAGTTTCTAAAAGTATGTTTTATTTACGCTGATTCATTCAATTCATACTCATAGATGTTGATTTCTGCATTTCTTAATTTGCAAAAGAGAAAGACACTGACAAACATTTCAACATCACGGACTGACTTATAATAGCTTATGCGTCCAGTATTAATTAATGGCCTGTTTGGACTATGTTGAAATCATTGTAAGAAATCAACTTTTGGTATCAAACAAGTTTCCTTGGTACTCATAACACCAAGTTTGTTACTCTTTTTTTTTGTGTCATTCTATTCGTAACACCAGTGTTGCAAGAAACATGACATTTCCTTAATTTTCTTTGTTCAAAGTCGGTTCTTCCTGCAGCTTATGCTCTCCGGACTTGTAATTTTTATTTGATTATTTAGTTTTCAAAATGTCACTAAATGCTTCAAGGGTGTAATATAGTTAATCGGGCAGGCGGCCACATAGAAGGTGACACGTCCATTTGATTCTCGTGGGTGCTAATCCCTTTTAATTGATGGGTGCACCATATATACCTCACTCCGGTTTTGACACATCTTAAGATCCCGGGAACCTTCGACCTTGTTTTGAAATGATGGGTTGTTAACCTTTTGCTCACCAGAAGTATGTTAGTCAAATTATATTATATATGCACTAAATTAGTTTTCAAAATGTCACTAAATGCTTCAAGGGCGTAATATAGCTGATCGGGCATACGTCCATTTGATTCCTGTGGGTGCTAATTTATTCTAATTGATGGGTGCACCATATATACCTCACTCCAATTTTGACACAGCTTAAGTTCCCCAGAACTTTCTACCTTATTTTAAATGATGGGTTGTTAACCTTCTGAAATATATGTTAGTCAAATTATATTATACATGCAGTAAATATTTCACTGACGAAGCATTTTTGATAAGAGAAGGATATAAAAAAGTCATGGCGTTTCTAATTGCAAGCCTGTTAGTGGGGAAGGCCCCCAATCTTTCAATGAGCCCAAAGATAAGAAATCGAATTTACAAAAAGTTAGGGGCGTTTGTTTTTGTTCTGAATCTCTCAAGAACCTCTTGATGCATAGTAAATGGTGGCTACGAATAATAAACTGAATCTAAGTCCATGAAAATTCTTTATATTCCGATAAAATAACTAAATGAGTCATGCAAGATGCTTACTTAAAGATAATTGACATATTAATGTACACATGCTTATAATATGCATAACATAGATTAAAGACAAAGCAGACAAAAATCGATTCACATAAAAAACTAAATTCACATATCGGCTTTTATCTGCTAATAAATGTGAACTTTAATTTATTAATTGAATCAAATAGTTTGGTTTCAACATTTAAGGGGCATCGTTAACCCTCTCCTTCTATAATTCAGCAATATTATTGGGCAAAATCGTGTCAACAAGAGCTTGGTCTCATGCATCATCAAATGTTATCATATGGCTAAAAAACTAAAGATCGTCACCGAAACCGAAGGTCTTTGTGTTGGTTTTTACTTTTTTTTTAGCCACATTTACACGTTCATATAAATAAGGCTGCATAACGAGTCGAGCCACCTTGGGCTTCGCTTGAATTCACTCGTTTATTTGCCTCGTTTATAAAGGAGTCGAGCTCAAGTTCAAACATATGCTCGAAATATTAAACGAGTCGAGTTTGCGTTGTAAAAACTTTAGCTTGTTTAAACTCGACTTGGCTCAACTATATAATAAATGTGTTGAATTATAATGAGAAAATAGTTAAACGAGTTAATCCAGTTAAGTGAGTTAGAAAAAAAAAGACATGCTTAACATAACATAGTTAAAAAGTTAAACGAGTCCAGATCGATCTCAAGTTTTTTGAGTCGAGTCGAGCTCGAGCTCGAGCTTGAGTTGACCCAACTAGAGCTCGACTCGGTTCGTGCACAACCCTACATATAAAGAGATAGATAGAGTGGTTAGGATTTCCGAGACGGCTGACCTGTGGTAATTTATCAGTATTTCCTTGAATCCAACCATGCAAATATGCTAACAAAATATGCAAAACAATTGGAAAAAAAAAGAAAGCAAAAACGTAATGAATAAATAGATCATAAGTTGTTAAACAAATATTTTCTATACAAATAAACATCAAAACTTGGCGACTTTTTTCGGCCACAATTTTTTACACCCTTATGTGAACTTGATTTCTCTATAATGAGCGATTTACTAGAAAAAAATCCATCTCCCTCTCATTTTACCAGTTGAATCATTTAATTGGATTCATAAGTTGCCAATGCATAAATTAACTCTAATAATTAGAGGCAAAGCACTTGGGCGATCGGTGTGATGTTGCCATTCTCTATCCAATTGAAAAAAAAAAACACTTTCCACATTAAAATAGGAAAACACCTCATTAAAGTTAGCTTTGTTCAATTTTAAAGTCACTATAAAAAACTTAATATTTATTAGCGGGAACAAAATGTCGGCAAAAGTGGGAACACCGTCACTATAGGTATCATTGAGGACTTGCACCATCTGTCGGTATAAACTGCGTCATTGGAACTTTTATAGACGAATGGACGATCCCAATATGCATCAACTTTTACTGACAAAAGTCTCTACCAGTAAACTTTCGACCTTTGCTGACGGTTAGAAGTACCGCGCAATCATGTAAACGTCGCTATTTCACTGGCAGTTCAATTCTAGCGCGCGTTTTAATTAGAGTTAGCGACACTGAAGAAGGCAACCGCCCAAGGGCCAAGTCCGTGTCCAATGGGTTGTCTGCAAAAGGCGAGGTTTTATACGGAAAGGCGCAGAGTTATCAGGCCCGTTTCACGAATATAACAAAAAGTAAACACTCAAATGGAGAATTCTTCGCAACCTCTCCCTGACCTGGGATGGCTTGATTTAAATGCGGGGAGCTTCTCGAAAGGCCGCCAGATTACCGGGAAATGGTGGGTCCCGGGAAAGTGCACGCAAGGTCGAGCGCCGGCGACGGAGAGAGAGTGAGAGAGGGAGGTGATCGTCTCGGCAGCGAGCAGGAGAGGGGCCGAGCGTGAGGGCTGTGAGAGTAGGCTTCGAATCCTCGGCAGTCGGCTGGATCTTCGACCCAGTCGTTCAAAATGCGGTTTAGGGTTCGAGACTACGCGGCGGAAGCCGAGTCCTGCCAGCTTCCTCGTTTCCCCGCGCTTCATCACCCTCTCCCTATCCCTTGCTCACCTCCTCCGGTGCCATCGCCTCCTCCTCCTCCTCCTCCTGGTCAGATCGGAGAATCATCGTCGGCCGCTCATCCGATCGCTCAGTCACCGCTTCATGAGGTACACTCCAATCCCACACCATAGCTCTTTCTGGTGTCTTCGTGTGTGATTCATTTGTATCATGCATAGAAGCTTGTGGTTGTTTTAGGCGGAGGGTGAGGACGATGAACAACAACAAAAGATCTCTGTTATCGGTGGTTAAGGAACATTCAATAAAATGACTGTGTTTATAATTACCTAAGAGTCTAGTAACTCGATTGTGAGTTGAAAGAATCCAACCGGTGGAGTCCGAGAAAACTGATTTTCTTGTTTGATTTCAAGGTGAATGAGCTTTATAGTTGGTTCTTCTGTTTCATAAACGCACTTTGTCGTGATGATAAGGAAAAATGGCGCAATGAAAGATTATGAACTAAGAACCATCTGGACCGATGAGGATTAAGATAAAGAAGTAAACTGACTATTACGGTGAATATGGGAAATCCAGAAAACCAGAATGCGCATGCAAAAATTTCTTGTGAGAGGTGACAAATTCTAAATTTATACCCTGTCAATGAGGAACGCAGCTTCATCTTGAAACCTGTAATTGTTTTTCCTTATACCTTGCCAATGAGTACTGGTCTTTTCATATTTGCATAAAGTTAATCTAGGTTATCCTGTCTTCAAGAAAATTTCTTTGTTGATTCATACAATATTTTACTCTTAAGTATCCTAATTCCATTTGCATGCTTTAGCTGGAAATTTTTGGTGCATGTACTAGTCTGACAGGGAAGAAATTGAGAAGGCTAATGCTCTTGATGATCCGTTAAGGCATCCTCTGCGAGATGCTTTCGCATCAAAACATGAAAATGTAGCTGAATATGTATCAGAAGGTAGTACGTATAGTGAAGCTGTCAAGGTGGTGAAGAAGGAGTGGATCACACTTAAGAGGTGCCTTCTTCAGAAGTCTTCTATCAGCAAGATTCCTATTAGATTGGTAAGATTTCTTTCTTAGCATTTTCTCCTTAGATGTGCTTCTGAGTGCTCTTCTAAGACCATATTTGCCAATTCTTGTCCTATACCTAAAACTCTATTTGGAAAAAGAAATGCAATAAATGTGGCAAACATTGTTCAATTTCAGTTCTTCCTCTTGTAGTGGTGAACTTTTTTGGGGGTTTGTTACTATTGGTGTTTCTGTTGATTTTTCTACTTTTTCTGCTTTGCTGGTGCATTGACAATGAAAATAAGAACGACTGCTACCATTGTTGAGTGAATACCAACAAGCAACAGTAACATCAACAAGAACAACAGCTGTTATATAGTACAATGTCAAGGGCAATGTAACCACAATATTAGCAGCAGGATAATTTGGTGGTACTAGAACTGGGATATCCTCTTGTCAGCACAAATTAATCTCACTTTTTGATGATAATCTTCTCTTGCAGATGCCTGATGTTATACAAAGGATCAGTAAAGGTATATATCTATGATCTATTTTTCTAGCTTCTATGGTCCTTTTAGGATATTTATGGATAATATCCTCTTCTTTCCTTTGTTTTTCCCAAGAAAAATTTCTTGAAATTTATTTACTCTATCAGGAAGGTCATTGAGGACCATGCATCTAGAGGAAATTGAAGATCCACAGAAGGCTTCAGAAGAAGAGCTTGAATATGTGACACACCAACAATATGTTTCACGCTTGAATGAGCTAAAAGATGAGATATCTAAAGCCTGGCAAGCTGATGACCGTGTTACTGCTCTAAAGTTGTCAATCAAGGCAAGTAAATATTTCACATTGGTGCTCACCAGTAATCGTTTCAGACTAGTTCCCTGTCAAAATTTTCTAAGAAAAGATACTTCTGAGGAAGCAAAACTGTAGCAGATATCATATTGGTCGCTATGCTGATAAGATGCAAAATTGATCAATGCACATAATTGGAGCTGTACTTATGGTAGATTATCATGTAATGCTTTTTCTTTTCCAAATAATTTAGTCACGCTCATTTTGATAGATTGCTGAATTATTCTGTTTCAACTTTAAAAAGAAAGCTTTATTATGTATTTTTGGTCTTCTTTGTTGTCATGGTTGATGAAAGAATGCATGAGCGCAATGGACTTATGGAAGTATAAAGTATAAACTATTATTCATTATCCAAATGATGTTGATTTTATAGATTTTGTTTACTTGAGCATTTTTCTTAGATTAGTTCCCTGACATTATTTCCTAAAGCTGCACAGCAAAGTGACTTATATGCCTGAATCTTTCTTGCTGGAGCAGGTTGGTAAACTTTTGATGGACACATCAGGGCTTTCTTTTTATCCAACATTATTTATGTTGGTAACAGATGTGTTGGATACATTGGGCGATTTGGTATGGGAAAGAATCAAAAGAAAAGCAGAATATGATGATGATGGAAACTTTCTCGCCAGCTTACCAGGTTGGTGGATGCTTGTGATTTAATGAAATTCAATTGCATTATATTCTATGGTGATAGACAAACTTAAGTTTTTCGGCCTTGTATGTTTGCTCCTACCATGTCATAAACATGTGCGAACATGAAACAAACTTATACTTGCATGGTTACATTCTATATTATATTAATGTGTCTCTTGTCATGCTTATAGGGGAAGGGAAAGTTCATATGGGCAAATCAAATATAGCTTAGTTTTCATCCTCTAGGAATGCTAATTGTCGTTATTATAGGGAAAAGTGAAATCTTATAGTTTTCCACAAATTCCAGCAACCTGTGAAAATATGGCTGACCTTCATATACATCAAACGGAAGGTAAAGTTCTTTTAATTTTCAGTTAAAATGAGAAAACCTAAAACACGGGGAAGTTTTTTGTGAGAAAGGTTTCAAGGTTTCCTGTTTTTGGAGGAAACATAAGTCGGATCCATGGACTTGTTTTTTTGAATTTTGTTTTGCCTGTTCGGGCTTTACATATGACCTGCAGTATCCTCTCTCTCTCTCTGGCATCTCTGTGCATCTCTGCAAATTTTGCTGACAGCCTCACCCAACTGGGAGCTCATCTATGATGTGATTGAGGCATTTGAGGAGTATCTTGCCACTGCTGACGAAGCAATTGCTACTAGGAAGAGGACAAAGAGAAGGAGGTTGCAATAATTGGTTCTTTGAATGTCGTTGGGCTCTAATGTCTATCCAGATACTGTCTCTGATATCTCCCTCTCTCTAGTCATCACCTCTTGATTTATAGAGTCTCAAAGGGGAAGGAAGAAGCCAATTGCTCCTCCCTCCAGATTCAACAGACCTGTGATGTTTATTGGGAGAGGAGTGGGGAAAGAGTCATCAAGATGCTGAGGACTGACCTCCTCAGCAAGACCGATGTGGTTAAGTATGCCATAACATAAACTGGGGCCTCCACCATATAGATATGATTCCTCAGGGTCTGCTCTTCTTATCTTCTTCTTCTCCATAATGTTGGCTTGAGTGATCAACAAGTGTTCTCCAAGATGTTAAACAAGACATTGCGACATGTTTGGGAGTTCACAGATTGCAAACCGTCTTGCCTTAGGGTCCTTTCTCCTTGCCTTTTCTTCTCATTTTTCTTGCTAGTTCAAACTCTTGCTTCTGTCCTTGAAATCAACATTTGGGCTAAGGTTTTTGTTGCTTGTTATTGTCTCTGTCATTTAATTGTTAGTTTATCTGCTTTTTATATCGTTTTTTTTTTTCTGTGTTCTACTTGTTCAATGTTGTAGCCACGTGTTCTGGTTTCCTTACTTTACTCAAGCTCTTCTGGAGTTTCATTGAATCACTTACTTTGTTAGATCTGTTTTTTCTTGAAATTAGTTTTGATTTCTTACTTTATTTTGTGCATTATATCAAGCTTTATAAAAAAAATGATTGTGTATCTGCTTTTTCTACTCATACTGCAGAGCAAAATATTTTCCTAATTGCTGCATAAAACAAAGTCTGATGTTTACAGTCCTTAATTCCTGCCAAGAAAGAAAGATGCAAAGAAACTGTTAATCCAGTTTATTTATCCTATTCCTCAACAACAAACTTGGGAAAAAAAAAAGAGAAACAGGAAAATCTTTCATTCCATCCAAACACTGAGAAGGTTTTAATGCCTGGAAAACTTTTTCATCCCCCTTCTCACCTTGATATTTTTTTTTTTTGGAAATTGTTTACCTTTCAAAATCTTTTCTTGCCGACAGACAGTTCCTTAGATGTGATGTTTGACCAAAGAAACAACAATCTTATGTACCAGTGTTTCGGTTCTACTTTCAAAATAAAAACTCAGCTGCATGAACTGTCAGTCCTGTGGTGGTTTGTAATCTAGATGTGATTAGTCATGATGAAGTTGGAACTTCTAGTGATCTTGTGATAAGTTGTGCAATGTGGATGTCAGTAAGGGTACAAACATACAACCAATTACATGTTGATAACTTGAATATTTCACGAAATCCATGTAATCACTTTTTTTTCACAAATTTCTCATAAATTGAGGCTTACTGGAATCATTTCAGGATGGTGGTTGTGAAGCACTTGGTTCACAATTTATTTCCTGATTGAGAAAGCAAATTCACAACTGTTCTGTGTTGTTCTTAAAATGCTTGATAATATTTCATTGATATTTTTCATGTCAAATAAAGTTAGTTGACATCTATGAGTACCGGGAGAACTGATTTAAGAAAGACTAAGTGAAGACTATTGCTTGTTATGACACTTCTTCCTATATGGATTGTGTTTACTTTACGATAACAAGCTATGATTTATGGAACAATGAGACAACAGTGATATTTTTTTTTTCACAATTGAGTAGTTTTTCCAGGTAACTGATCCTGCTATCAATGTCAGAAGAATTTTATTGTTCTTTGAATGCTCATCTCTAATCCATGTATCGTTGGTCCCTATTTAACCTGTTTTTCCTTTCCTGTTGGAAAAGGTACTTACTTTACCATTAGTTGGTATTACAATTAGATTTTAATAGGACATTCATGCGAGTTGCAACTTGCAATATTGCAATTATTATCAATATTAATAGCATTTTTCGTTAGTGAAGTAAAATACGGACTCTGATAATCACATTTACATGTTTTGCTACCTTTAGTTTCTTAATAGATTAGCCATGTCTTGAGCTTTTAGGCTACAGAAGGTTTACTGGATTGTTTCATTTTCTAGTATGGCTTTTTCAATCAATACTCAATGCATGTCTTGCATTTTTGTATCATAGAGAGGTTTGATGCTGTACATGTTCGTACTGAAGCTAGGGACACTTGTCGCAACTGGTTTGCAAAAATTGGTGGCGTACGGGAACTCTTACCTCGCATGTAAGGAAACTTTGTCTTTGAATTTTGTAGTTTCTTCACATTGTTTCCTATTATTGAAAAAATTGATCTTTTCTCATTTATTAGTTTATGATTGTGCCACAAGTGCTCCATCCACCAATCTAGGGAACTGCAAGGCCTTGAAGAAAGTGGGGCACCGTAAACACTACAATTTTTTTTTTGATTCTTTTGTATTCATTTGGACTTGGATGGACCAAGTTTATATAAGGTTTAGGCACATTTTTGAATACTGGGAAGCTCGGATATAGCCTGGTTGAGAATTCAGATGTATCCTCAAAATTTTGCCAGACTCAGATGCATCTTAAGTCCTTAAAATTTGAACAATGTTTTTGAGCTCAGTTCAAGACTAGGTAAGTCCTTCAATTCACCGACAGCTCGGATGAAAGGTGTTGAGGATCGCAAAATCATTGAACGCCATTTCTGGAGCATGTGGCACATATGACCAGGTAGCCACATCTCATGGCAGTAACGCACTGGGTCTCAGTCATATTTTCAAATTTTGGATAATTGATGACCTGGCAGCAGCACATGCCAATAAGAACATTCATTTTTAGAAAGTGTTCTCAGGATTGACAGTGGCACATGTAGCCTATGGTTGGCTACAAATTTTTAGGGTTTTGAAGTGGCACATGCCATTACATGTTGCTGCCATATTTTACAGCCAACTGATTTATCAGATTCATATCTTTCACAGGCGTACTCCTAGGAATGATGATTCTGCAGCAACACATACCAAAAATAATATCTAAAAGTGGAAAATGCTCTTGAGATCATCAGTGGTGCATAACTACAAGCTGTTGAACACCTTTTGGCAGTGGCACAGTACGTGTCAGTCTGGAGTAGACTTGATTCAGGAAAATTTCAATCGGCTGCACATATGCTGTATATCTTTCTGGAAAGAGACGTGTTACATTCATTGAATATGGGTCACCCATGTATTTAGTCCTTACATAGGCAATTTTGTCATATTAAAACTTGCTTATGGTGTTTTAAGTCTTGTAAAATGTTTGCTAATATTTAATGAGATGGGGCACACCCAGACCTCTTGAGGCTGCCAGTGGAGAGTTAGGACTATTGAATTAGAGAAGTGCTTCATGTAACAAGAAACAGTGTTTTGACTCTATACATTGAAAACTAAATTTGGCATCCTGAGTTAGACAGATTTTTTAAGTTTTTCTTTCATGCCTTCAAGAATCTACTTGTTTGGTTGTTACCATAGCTTGTAGTGGTGGCTGTGATTTAAATCTTGGAGTGCTTCTTTAGGGGCCGTTTGATGGCTGGAAACCATGGAAACGGAAAAAAATTTCCAGAAATATATTTCTGGAATTGAGAAATAAGAAAAAAATTTCCATATTTCCAAAACAAGCTTGTATTTGTTAAGTAAGAAATATTTTTTCGGAAAGAAATTTCGTCGTTTGGTAGAAATGGAAGAAGGGAAGGAAAGGGAAGGGAAGGGAAGGGAAGGGAAGGAGGAGGAGGAGGAGGAGGAAGAAGGGAAGGGAAGGGAAGGGAAGGAGGGAGGAGGAAGAAGGAGGAAGAAGGGAAGAGAAGGGAGGAGGAGGAAGAAGGGAAGGGAAGGGAAGGGAAGGGAAGGAGGAGGAAGAAGGGAAGGGAAAGGAAGGAGGGAGGATTTTGGGGAAGAGGCGTCAGGCGGTGCCATCGGTGGCGGTGGGGGCGGTGCCATCGGCGGTGGCGGGGGACGTGGGGAGGTGCCCTGGCGTGCCCTCCTCCCCTTCTTCCCCTCTTCTCCCTCTTCCCCTTCTTCCCCTTCTTCCCCTCTTCTCCCTCTTCCCCTTCTTCCCCTTCTTCCCCTCTTCTCCTTCCCCTCGCGTGCCCTCCTCCCCTTCTTCCCCTCTTCCCCTCTTCTCCCTCTTTCCCTTCTTCCCCTCTTCCCCTCTTCTCCCTCTTTCCCTTCTTCCCTTCTTCCCCTCTTTTCCTTCCCTCCTCGTGCCATCCTCCCCTTCTTCCCCTCTTCTCCCTCTTCCCCTTCTTCCCCTCTTCTCCTTCCCCTCGCGTGCCCTCCTTCCCTTCTTCCCCTCTTCTCCCTCTTCCCCTTCTTCCCCTCTTCCCCTCTTCCCCTCTTCCCCTTCTTCCCCTCTTCTCCTTCCCCTCTTCTCCCTCTTCCCCTTCTTCCCCTCTTCCCCTATTCCCCTTCTTCCCCTTCCCTCGCATGCCCTCCTCCCCTTCTTCCCCTCTTCCCCTTCTTCCCCTCTTCCCCTTCCCTCTCGTGCCCTCTTCCCCTCTCCCTTCTTTCCCTCTTCTCCTTCCCTCCTCGCTGTGCCCTCTTCCCCTCTTCTCCTTCCCTCCTCACCGTGCCCTCCTCCCCTTCTTTCTCCTCCATCCTTCCCTTCCTCCTCCTCCTCCCTCTTTCCCTTCTTCCTCTTCCCTCCTTCCCTTCCTCCTCCTCCTTCCTCCTCCCTCCTTCCTTCCCTTCCTCCTCTGCGCTCCTCCTCCCTCCTTCCTTCCCTTCCTCCTCCAACGGTCACAAAAATATTTCCTGAAAAATTTTTCCATCCCTCTGGCTGGAAAAATTTTTCCAGAAATATTTTGCCGTTTCCACTTTTAACGGTAAAAAAAATCTAAGTTTGATGAGAAGGAAAAATTTTAAAATTTTGAAATTTTTTTCCACTGCTACAGTGGATTTCCAGGGCATCAAACGGCCCCTTAAGTAAAGATTTGAATAACTGTTCAGAATGATAGTAGGTGAAGCGATTGTTGTCATTGGTGTTTGTTGAATACATTCATTAGAATGTAACCACAGTTCCTTTGATGTTTTTATCTTATTATGAATGGTTTTCATGTGAAGAATTCATGCCAAACTCTGTCCAATGGTTTTTAAAATCTTTCTACATTTAGAATATTGACAATTTTTTTCCCCAATCCTGCTTCAGATATCTAGAGCTTGCCATTTTACATTGCCGGCTTTTTCTGGAGGGTAACCTCATCAGTAATGTAGAGCGACTGACTATGATGATAAGAGGAGTTGCAGATCCATTGGCATCTGCATATTGTCGTACATATATGGTTCGTTGTGCACAAGCATTACTGCCATCTGATTCAGGTGCTTATTTTTTTCGTAATTTTTTTCTAATGTTGTTTTCAGTATCATTAACAACTCCATAATTGTTGATACTCTCATTTTCTGGGAAGGGAATCTCTCTATGCTTGACAGCGAAGAGAATCTTTTTTCCCTATTGCTCGTACAAACTTGTAATGTGTAAATGTCAAAATTGAATAATCTAATATCTGCTTTTCAGGGCAAATTGTAGAAACATCGTGGACAACTAAATGAACTGGGTATATGTTTAGAGGTTCACATTTTTATATGTATGATTGATGTTTAGGCCAATTTTGAGCCTTGTTGGTTTGAAGGTGAATTCCTAATTGTCTGTATCACCTTGTGAGTATCAGTGACACGTTACACCCCTTAAACTAGTTTTGGGCTGTAACTGTACTATTAGGTGTAAGTTATGATACACCCCTATATCTTACTTTTCATGGTATGGTATTGGGTGTGTCTAGTTTTAACCTTCGAAAAAATAAAAATATGACGAAAGCTCTTTTTTCAAACTTAAAGTTATAGGCTGAATATCAAGTTTGTCATGAAAGGCATCCTTACACATCTAAAGTAGAAAAAATTAATTTTAGGGTTAATGTCATGCAACAAAATTCGAGATTTTATGGCTTTTGTATAAGAGCTTATGTCTATCCTCCAAAATAAAAATTTTCATGTTTCGTAACCATCTTCTTCTAATTTCTAATTAGGGGTGCGACTCAACCACCAAACTTTATGAGGCAAATGCTATGGAAAGCTCAGACAATTGCATGTTAGTGTTAGGACTTGGTCCAGGGTCTCCAATTTGATGCCCTTCACATTCCCTTTTACCGCTTGCTCACCACCTATAGTGGTGTTATGACTATTAAGTTGCTTCTTCAAGAATCCAAGGATCAATAGAACAACACTTATTCATTGGATACCCATTTAGTTCCTAATGAAATGTGTATGTTATAGGTAACATATACTTGTTGTTTTGTTTTGTTTATGCAATTCATTTTTTCATAAGGGGAACATTTTTTCTAATCTTTTCTTAAATTTTATTTTTTTGATTTTTTTTGTGGTTTTTAATATTAGTTAAACTTGAGAGTTTTTTACCATTCCGTTATGTATCTAACTTTGAAGTTTTGAACCTAATCAATCTAGGCTACTTTATGTGTATTAAAAGTAAAAACATTGCACCAAAGAACTTGGTAAAAATCTTTCCTGACATGGAATATAGAAAAATTTGGTCATGTATCACCATAATAATGTCTTGTATGTTGTAGCCAGTCATTTTAATGTTTTTTGGTAGATTAAAATGATACATTGGAAGGATGTATATTCCCTGTATTTGTTTACATTTTTAGAACCTATGTGTGCATGCTCACATGATGAATATTATTCTTGAGAATTTTTAGCAAGTTCTTCTAGGGCGTCTGTGTGCTTATGACATGATTCTTGTGCCTGATTGTATTCTAGATATCTTGTATCCCATTGTTATTACCTTTTGCTTTTTTTGCTCCAAGGGACATAATTTATGTCTTTTTGCTTGTAATAATTGCTCTGTGTCTGTGGTAGATTATTAGTTGCTGGTATAGTTGGAATTTTGTTATTGAGTTGATACTTTTGGTGACAGGGTTTATCATTACATCACTTAATGATCTCTGCACTCTCATGAGACCAATTGCCCTTGGGAATGAAAGTTTCTATGGTTCTTCTGAAAAGAGGAAGTTAGTTGTTGCCCTCTTGGAACCTACTATTGAATGGATGATGAAATGCTTGTTTAGGAGTGCATCACAAGTAAGTCAGCATGGGGGTGGTTGGCTCATTATTTTTTTAGGTGCTTGTTGCTTTGAGTATGAGTCTCAATCTCAGATTGGGGTTGCATTGAATGATAGATTCCTGTTGTACTTTAATGTGGGAAAATGTGCATGTAATTTAAAATGCAGCCGTTGTTCTTCTTCTTGTCCAGCATAATGAAAGTCAAGTTATTGAAGTTGCCATTTTCAGGTAGGGATGCAAATGGTGTGAATCCTGATCTGCTATGGTACTTAAAGAATTGGATCTCATTCGCCTAAAGTGCTAAAACTGCAAAACCGTGCACATACATGCATATACACATACTGATTCCAATATATTGCGGCAAACTCTTTTCAACTATAAAACAATGTTACTAGATTTGGACCATGATGACAAGTATTCTTGTAGAGCTTCTAAATCAAGGTCTTTTTTGGGTATTAATTGGGAAGATTGTTTTCTCTAGAAAGTTTTTGGGAATTCAAAAAATTTTAAGAAATAAAGAAATAAAATCTTATGAAAATTTAGTTTTTACTACTTTTCTTGCAAAAATATTGGTTATAATTGAAAATATTTTACAATATGTTGAAAAGAAATCTCATTAAGGTACCTTTGAAGTTTTTTTTTCCTGAAAAGGAGGATTTTTGGTTTCATTTTTGTCAGTTCTTGAAATGATTGCATTTTCCCTTTTTTCTCATTTTCCTTTTTCTTTTAAAAGACCATGCTCGTCACGGTGATTTGGACACATTCTTTATGCTATACATAAGTTAACTTGTTTTTGGCATTATTACTGGCCAATCTGTACATTAGTTGTTAGCAAATTCACCAATACCTTTTTGGGTTTTTGTCATCAACCATAAAGTAAGTTCTTTCTCATGGAAAATCTTGGGAAAATGAAAGAAAAAAAATGTATAAAAGATAACAGTGAAATTTATGAAATATGAGTTTCTACCAAAAATATTAATAAAAATTCAAAGTAGTTATTAAAATGGAAAAATAACCGAAAAAAATACTGAAGTACAGTAAAAATCATCTTTTGAAAAATCATACAATGTTGTCGCAAGTTCTTTATAAAGTTTATCATTTTGGTGTTTTTTTTTCAAAAAATCACAGTAACTTTCCATTTGTTCATTTAACTTGTTTTTGGCATTATTACTTGTTTTTTATCTCAATATTTTGTACTTGTTGCAAATATTTTGTGATATTGGTTGTTGCTGATTGTAACAGTTCTTTATATCAGTTTTGAATATAATAACTCCTAGGTGTAGCATATTGTTTGAGTGCTTTTCTAATATTGGTATAGAGGTTTCATATTATTCATCTGTACCTTGTTCTTTTAGTCTGAACAGAAGTTAGATCTTATCACTGAGAAGTTTGGGTTTGGCTTTGGGTATACCTCCAAGGTGTAGCATACGGTTCAGGTGCTTTTCTAATATTGGCACTAAAGATTCAACATTATTCATGTGTGCTTTGTTATTTTAGTCTGAACAGAAGTTGCATCTTATCACTGAGAAGTTTGGGTTACCAAAGAGCATATCAAAGGCATCGAACTACCCTTGCGTTTCAATGGTGCTTTATTATTTTTTGAGAGAACTCCCTTCAGAAGCTTTTCCTCTTGTTGCTTTAGACATACCTGATCTTATTGAAGATTGCAAGGATACTTCTCTAGATCAGGTAAGGCATTAACTGTTGTGCTTGTATGTTTCCTGCTTCCTTGTTGGTGCTAATTTATTTTAACTAACTGTGACTCATCACAGTACATCAGTGGTTAAATTACAGATTGCTTGGATCCAAACTTTGTGAAAGCAGCCATCCTTCAGATTGCCACTATCTTATTCTGGAGAAAGTGTTTAAAGTATAAATTCCTTTTCCATTTTGTAACTTTTTCCACTTTATCCTTTTCTTCAGCATGTTTGGCCAACCTTCAGTTGTATAGGTTTTACTCTTGCTTTGGGATTTGGTTATCATGTGGACAATTTGCAGTTCACCTTTAAATAATTCTTTCAGTAAGATACATGGTGCACTTCATCTGTTTGATCACATATATTGTAAGTTTTTTGGTTCTTATCTGTGTGTGAGGCCCTTTTTGCTAGTGGATAGTTGGCAAGAGTTTAATGGTATGATATTGCTTCATATAGCACTTTTGGTGTTGGTAATTTCTGACGCTCATATATTTGAATATTGTCCTCGGTTTAGGTTCAACATGTATTTGCTGGAATCTGCTTGTGCCTATTGGCCTTAGTTGTCATAATCAGAAGTCAAACTCAAGTTGGTAAAAGCCCTAGAAAGACTAGTTAGTTTGAGTCGGTTTTAGTTGGTTGGCTAAAATAGTAAGAATGAGGAGGCATGTTGTTAGCCTCCGCTAACGTTGATGAGCTCTTACAAGAGGAAACCCAAAACTCCACGCACACACTCAGCTCTAATCTCCAGATTAGGGTTTCTCCTCCCAGAGGAACATCAGTAATGTCTGCGACAAACCTTGTTTTGGTCCACCAACCCTTTTTATGCAGGTTAATAGGTCAGTCCAAGGGACCTGACTCGGGATCCCATATCTGGTATCTAACAATACTCCCCCTTAAAGAAAACACCTTGTCCTCAAGGTGTGAGCCTGGAGGGTGGTCTTTGTACCTGAATTTAGATGACAAAGAGTGTTCATCGCAAAAATGAAGTTGAACTCGCTTTCGATTGAACTACATGGTAATTAACTCAGTGTCGAGCTAATTCAAACCTTATTGAAGATGGAACCAACTTCTGAAGAAGAGTCTAAACTTAGGGCCTATACTGGGGAACTATCACAGCTAGGGCCTGCCGAACAGTGTCGTAAGGCATTGGTGGACATACCTTTTGCCTTTAAGCGGCTTGATGCATTGTTTTTTATGGGTGCTTTTGGAGAGGAAATGTCAACATTAAAGCATCCTTTATTACTTTAGAGGCAGCTTGTGAAGAACTCAAAGGCAATCGTCTTTTAAAGAAAACTCCTGGAAGCTGTTCAAAAAGCTGGAAACCGCATGAATGATGGGACCTTCCGTGGCGGTGCTCAAGCATTCATATTTGACACATTATTAAAATTGGCTGATGTAAAAGGAACAGATGGAAAAACAACTCTGTTGTTCAAGAGATTATACGATCTGAAGGTGTCCATGCAGCAAGGGCAACTAGAGGAAGTGAGAGTATGTCTAGCCTGAATTCTGTGGAAAATTTAGAAAATGCACTCTTTGAGATGGAAGATCATTTCCGAAGCTTGGGCTTATAAGTAGTATCTGGCCTTGGGAATGAGCTTGAAGATGTGAAAAAGGCAGCTGCAATTGATGCTGACATGTTAACAAATACGGTGTCAAAACTTGGTGGTATGTTGCTAAAAACAAAGAAATTTTTGGACTCAGAGATGCAAAGGCATAGAAGAAAATGGGCACTTTGTACAGACTCTTACCCATTTTGTAGAGCATGCAGAAAATGAAAAATTACATGGTTGTAGTCCAAGGAAAAAGGATATTGTCACTGGTGAAGGGAACAACAGATTGTTTTCATGGAAATGCTGCAAACGATGAAGGTTTAAGGCTGTTCATCATAGTTTGAGACTTTTTGCGTATGTTGAATACAGCATGTAAAGATTCCATGGACCAGGCTGGCTTGCATTTATCTATGGCGCTGTCTTGTGCTAATTGTGAGGAAGTTTCTGCGCGCAAGGAGCAGATTTTCAAGACTGCACTACACTAACAGGATTGCTGTTGAGACAGGTTCTTACAGTTGGCAGACCACCTTGTCCGGCCAAAAGCAAGGAAACAATTTTCAACGTCTGCATTCATTTCCCATGCTCACACCTTGAGGACAAGGTGTTTTTCAAGGGAGGAGTATTGTTAGGGATCGGGTCTTGGGTCGCGGGTTAGGCCCATTAGACTGACCCAGGAACAGGTATAAATAAGGGTCGGGCAGCTGTGATTAGAGGATCACAGAACATATCGGGTGTTCCTCTGGGAGAAGAAACCCTAATATGGAGATTAGGGCTGAGTATGTGCGTGTGTATTTGGGGATTTCTCTTGTAAGGGCTTAACAAGGTTAGTGGTGGCTAACATTTATGTAGGAAGAATGACCAGGTTATGGAGAATAGTACAGGAGAGTTTTACCTTGTTCCTTAAAATTGAGGCGTATGTAGCATGGGCAAATAAGTGACCTGAAAAGGATGAACTTAGAGGTTGCTTCCTTTGCAGTGTTGCATAATGAATCATATGATTTGTTTTCTTCTTTTGGGTTTCAGTTTTGTCCTTCATCTAGTAATGTCTACCAAGTCAAAACCTGACTTATGATGAGCAACTCTGAGTTTCGGTTTTTCCCTTTATTTAGTAATTAGTATTATCTACTAAAGACAAATATTTGGCTTATGATGAGAATTGGCTAAATCAGGAAGAGTAACATATTTATTTCTTGGCAATTGTTAATTATCAGGTTGCCTGCCATTATGATGAATGTTATGAGTATCTAGAAGTTGCTGATGTCTATCTTGACTTCATCCTTCAACATGACATGGTATGTGGTAGATCATCCAGTTTATTTAGTTGAGATGTGTTATTCTTTGATGTGTTTTCTAATATTTCTTATTCAAGCTGCTGCCTTATTTTGCATCCACATGTTGTCCTAATACTGCTTATAAAACCATTATCTACTATGCTCAATATTTCAACATGTTGAGATATATTTTGTATTTATGACCAATTAGACTATTTCAAACCATTATTGCTAATATGACTAGTTATTAGGCCATAAATCGTCTTCTTTGATTCATCCAAGTCTCAACCTCAATAGCAGGGTGGTCATTTGCAATTAGCGTTGATATTCTGGTTGTTTCACTTTCAAGTCTCAACTACTTCTATGGGCATTCGTGTCACCTACTATCATATGCCATACTGTCAGTCCATGTTATACGTATAGAATTGTGGTTACTTTTTGCTATGATTTTTTTCTGGTTGTTTGAGTCTCTGATTACAAATAGCCAAAGGCTGAATTGGTAATCTGTCTAGATGCAGTAGAGAAAGAGACATTAACCTGTTGAGATGGAAGAATCTTTCTCTCTCTCTGTTATCCATCCCATCTTGAATATATTAGCTCCTCTTGGTCAATTTTAGAGTAAGAAAAAAAGGATGCCTCAGTTCTTTCAGAAAATTCACTGTTACTTGGTCAAGTCAAAATGTAAGTGAAACTTACGTCTTAAATGTGAAATGGGAAAAAAATGGGGAATTCAATACACTGACCATGTGAGGCAGCATCTAGAGATTGTTCACCATTCAAGTCATGGTGTATCATCTCAAATTCGTTTTGGTTGAAAGAGCCAGTTGATATTCCAGCATTGTCATCTACTTCTCCTGATTTGCAAGGAAAGAGGGAGATCCTGGCAGAGTAAGGAAAAAGCAAAACACAGAGTAACTTAACAAAATCCAGATTTTCTTTTCCTTTCCTTCACTAGAAGAGATCCTTTTCCTACATCCGAAAAAGAAACACTTTCTCCTCCCAAAAATCCATCAAGTAATGGGAGTCTGGCTGCTCATCAACTCCTTGTATGGGGATGCAAGCTTCCACTGTTGGCATACTTAGGTTTCTCTCTCTGTCTACTCAGCGGACACATGGCTGCTCATTTTTGTCCACAGCAGGAACCTAAAGAAAACACTTTGGTCCTCCAAATTGGGTGTAGGATGGAAGCCAAAGGGTAATATCATTATGTTGTTCATACATAATAAATTTGGAAAACCATGATTCAGCGGGTCACCAAGAAGTTTCAAGACTGACTCTTAAGCTTACTGAACATTTTACCATGACATTGATAAGCATATCATCATTGCAAGTCTTTTGTTTATGAACTGCTGGAATAAATTCATTAATTGAAATTGCTTCCATCTTCATGAATGCTTTCTTCATTAATTCCTTGGTAGATCATTCTTCCGGATCACACCAGATTTAGACTTGACGGGTATAAATTGATGAAGAATAATGGCAGAACAGTTATTTCCTCCTCAGCATTTGTGCCACCTTTAAGTTGCATTTTGGCACATATTTATCTCTTCTCCTTTGCACTGTCTTAGATATTTGACTTGCTTAGCTTATTTTTTGGAAAATAGAGACACTATTTACAACTTCCACTCTGTAAGCTCTTTGAGATTGCTTGTGTTAGTTATTTCACTAAATCTTAGTTTGTTCCAGGGAAGTCATCTAAACATGATTTTGGACGAAATATCAGTTCGTGCAGAGAAAAATAAATTCACTGAGAAGGAAATAACATGTATTGAATCAATCATGTTGAAGCTTGTTAATCACTTTACTGAACTGGAAGATTTGTTAGCTTTGGTAAGTTTTCTAGATTTGTTTGTATTGGTTTTGTTGGTGATGACATGTACAAGCTGATTCCTATTCTATGAACATTCATTTTAAAAGCTTTCTTTAATTAGGCTTGGTTGTATTAATTTACTGTCTCAGATTTCAAGTTTTCAAGAACAGTAAAAGTTCCACCATGAAGAGTGAAGTTTGAAGGGATTGGAGAGAAATGCATTGATAACATGCTGTACTTCTCAACAATGGTTTAACATATGGATAGTCTTGTTTTTTTAGTTCTTTTGTGGTTCTTCTTGTTTGCATTTAAAAAATATGTTCTTGTCAACAAATAGGGGAAAGAATTGCTTCCAGTTCCAGTAACTTCATACTAGGAGTGAGTGCCAACGCAAAGTGTCTTCCAGCTAGTCTGCAGTGCAGTTATCATCCTGTGTGCTGCTTGGATTCCACCATTTTCTCTCAGAGAAGCTTATTTCTCCTGGTTTTATGATCAATTTTCTCCTTTTTTTTTAGTGTTTGAAATCTCTTCCAGGAGAACAATGTCAACCTGAAATCGTCAAAATGGTTTCCGACTTTTGGTCTAATGAATTATCCTAGTGGCCTTCATCATCTTGTCATTAATGATCAATCTATTGACAACAAAAAGCTAAAAATTCTCGAAAAGAAGCTACAGAAAATATTCTCATGGATGTCATCATCTTGTCTTCTTCTTCTTGCACATTATAATATGTATCTCTGTGGTAATAATTCCTATTTGAGTTATGATAATATATATTTCAACTGTTATGGAGACCCAAGTTATTTATTCTGGATCCTGTTTGACTTGAATCTACTTATCTACATATTAATGTAGATATGAAGGCTGAGATGATCATTTTATGATACTGGCTTTGTTATATAGCTACTGCTACAGCCTGTATTTTCCATCTTGATGGAACATGACATCAACTTTTACGCAGTTAGAAGACAGAATCAGCAGTTTTTGCTTCTGGGATTTCCATGTTTTCATATAATTTGTAGCTTAGCATGTCTTTTGTCAAATTAATTACACAGGTTCAATGCAAATAATTTTAAAAGAGGAATTCTTTGATGTATGTGCTTAGTAGTATGCTACTTTATATGAGCTATTCTGCTGTTGCCCTGTGGGAGGAAATGCATTGTATTTATTACTATTGATGCATCTATTTGACTGTGTGGTTAATTTTCTACATGACAAGTGTTGTTTTGCATCTTTCACTAAAATGTATGGTCCTATGAAGTATGTAATGAGGTGAACAAAGATCAGTACGATTGAATTAAAAAACAGAAAAGAAAAAAGCATGAACAGATTGTACTATAGGGTTGTTTGACTACTTTGATCTCATTTTCTGCCAATCCAAAGTACATGAAAATTCAAAACGTTTATCATTTAACTTTTCAAAAAAGTCAAATCTGTGAATTTTTTAAAATTTTCTATAGATAAATATTAACTCTTCCACTTCTCATTTTTAAATTTTTCTCTCGCTTGCTTGCTGTACGTGACAAGCTAGGAATATGCATCTCCACACTTGTCTCCTTCCATTGTTGTCCTTGTTCCAGGAAAATTTGTCTTGCAAAGACATCATTTCATTTATCAATCAACAAATTGGATATACATGGAGGAGTTATTTACTGAATTAGAGGATTGAAAAAGCTGCTAGGATGTTTCTCATTTACATTTTAGATGGGGGAGGAAACTCCCCAGATAATGATATTTGTAGATGTTCTTTTGTTATAGTTTTGTTCAACCTGATAACTACTAATAAAGTGCTCATGATATGGATAATCTTCGTCAACTTTTTTCTTCTTTGTTGGCCAGGGTGGATTCATCAGTTTGACCAGTTGCCCAGTGCAGTATATTACATAGGCACTTCAAAAACCATGATGCATCATTTTAGACATGTTTGGATACCAAAACAGATAGAGGCAGCTAGGGTACACGATTTTTCACGTGCATGATGTCTAACAATGTGGATACACATATCTAGTGGTTTTGGACATACATTGGACATCAGTTTTTACTCTCTCTTTCTTCCCTTCAAGGCAGGAAAAGAAAGACACATTCTGCCCAAAGTAAATGCTGTCTCTCCCGCCAACCCCCACCCACCCACCCACACACACACACATACGTAGAGGAGGTTATTTATTTCACAAATCACAATATCCAAAACATTTTTATCTGTAAAATGCTATTTTCAGGCTCAAGAATTTTTTTTGGGCTGGGAAATGAGAGAGGGAGTGGCATTTGTGTCCCCTTTCTTCCCTTTTTCTCATGCTACAAAAGGAGAAAAGAAGAGGGCTATGAGATTACACTTTCTCATTTTTTTGCAAATCTCAAGAAGAGATATCTTTTAAAATTTATCAAATAAAGTATGGGTTGTTGAGTTGACATTGAAATAGCATATGTTTGTAATTGTGTCCATGTATCTGTTTCTTTGAAAGCTTCCTGTGTCTGACCCTTTGTACCTGTGTCTGACACCAACATCCTTGGCAGGGTCCATGCAACATGGCCGGTGAATGATTTAAGTTATGGGACATTGTATCAGATGCCCTGAAGTTATCTCTTCGCTTGGCATTTGTGAATTGTGATCTACGTTTAGGCATGGAAAATTACCATGGTTGAGCTGTATGATTTCAAGTGTTTTATGTGTAGATAAACATGTGTTCCATTTGTATATGTTGTGTGTGTATTAACATTTGTTCGTTCTGCTTTAACAGTTTTATTGCTTTGTTTAGATTCTCTGGTTTATGCATTTTCCGTTGTCGGGTTGTCGGAAATGTCTGATCTCCTGTCATTTCATTGTATAGGTATTTTTTTTCCATACGTATGTTTTTGTGCATAGGTCAGATCATAATGACAAATGTTGTGACTCTTTGAAAATATCGCGATATTAACGAAAAATAAAAGAACGTGGACAATATTTTGAACTTCTAAACCCAACAATAGCAGCAAGAAGATGAACTGAAATGTAAAACAGAATTGGGAAAAAAAGAAGCATCTCAGGCTTCTTTCTTGCATAAAGTGGAAAAAAATCAAATAAAAATGATGAAAAAAAATACCGTTACTGGAGGATCATCCTATGGTATTCCTCTCAGATCTCTAAGCAGCACCCGAGTTTCCACTGTGGAAGTGAGGGCTTAAAAGCCCTAGTCATAAGTTAACTTTCCATTTTTACCATTAAAAAGGAAAAAACAAGTTTAAAAGTGTCCTTCTTAGACCTCTTTTTCACATAGATTCATAGAATGCCCCTTCTAAAAAGAAAAAGTGTACATGCATCTTAAAGGTTTTAAATTTTTTGAAATGGTGAGACTACCCTCATTTCAGTGTGGGATTAAAATAAACCATGCAAAGAAAGCCAATCCCTGGACATGCAAAGGGAGTCCTTTTATGAATTGAAGGAAGCCAAAATTTTCTGGAAATTTCTCTTAATAAACAACTAACTCAAAGATGAAAACCTAAAAAAGGAGATTTGTGTCAATAAAGGCCAGGTCTGCACAAAACTCCCCATATCTCATTCTTGGGTGCTGAAACTTTTAGTTCTGTCACCTCAGTTCCTGTTGTGTTTGCAAAGGCAGTTCTTTGTTCAATTAATTGAGAGAGGGCTTAAATTTTGTATCTGCTGATCCTTTTAATTATTAATCACATGTTCATTTTCTCATAATTCCAGATACAGTAACAGAATACTTTTTCTAACTATACAGAGACATTTTATGCACATCCTAGATGCAACCTATGGAAGCGCATGCAGAACAATTTGTACATGTATCCTTGGTCGTGTAGTAAGGCAAGTTTTTTTTTTCCCTTGTTAAATATGCATATTTTTTCTTTTAATTTATTTTTGGTTTATTGATTTTAAAGTACACATGCAGCCATTTCCACTGTATCATGCTTTTTCTTTTGTCCACAAATGATTTGTAGAATACGTTTACTTGTTTCTACAGAAGTCATCTTATACAACTATGAAAGGAACATTATGCAAATACTTGAATTTTGGTGGTGCACATGGTATGTCACGTTTTAGAAAATTAATTAATTACAACATCATATTCATGATTGACGTATGGAACCAATTGAGGGGCTGAAAATTCTGTGGTCCTCTTGATGTTTGCTAAAAAATGTAGGTGTTAACAAAATTCAGGTTTTTCTAACTTTGTTTACAAAGCCCAACAACTACCATTTTATGTGTCCAATAAACTGTTTGTGTGAGAATCTTCACTAAAACATCACCGAATCACGTCTCTCCGTCTGAAAATAAGGAGGATGGAGAATAGAGAATAGAAGAAGGCAATGAAGGTAAGAGAACCGGTGGCCAATGCAGCCACACTATGCTTGATCTCTATTATTAAAACATAAACCTAATTAGGTTACAACAAAAAGAGGAATAAAACATGAAGTAATTACAAGAGGTGCCACCACTTAGACGTGAAGACATAAAAACGAAGTGGATCGGGTCTGAACAGACCCGATCCAGACCCGATCCCTTTACATTGATGCGTACAGACTTAACAGCCCCCCTCAAGTTGTGCATGAGATTTGATCATGCACAACTTGTTTTTCAAATCCCAAAAATGCTGCCCTGTAAGACCTTTGGTAAAAAGATCCGCTATTTGCTCACTGGTGGATATATAAGTAGGCAATATCTCGGCTTCTTCAACCTTCTGACGAATGAAGTGTTGATCAATCTCAATGTGCTTGGTACGATTATGCAAAATGGGGTTGAAGGCAATTTTGATGGCGCTTTGATTGTCGCATAGCAATGAGGACTGAACAATAGGTAGATGAAGCTCTCCAAGCAAATGTCGTAACCATGATGCCTCAGCTGTCCCTGCAGCCATTGCTCTATACTCTGCCTCAGTGCTAGATCGTGCAACGGCACGCTGCTTTTTACTGCTCCAACAAATGAGATTAGAATCAAGAAAAAGGCAGAAACCTGAAACTGAGCGTCGGTCATCAGGATCTCCTGCCCAGTCTGCATCAGTATAAGTATATATGCTATGTCCAAGAGAAACATTGGGACACTTTGTATAGATCAATCCATCCCCAAGAGTAGCTTTGAGATACCGTAAGATCCGCTTAGTAGCATCCATATGTCCTTCTGTGGGTGCATGCATAAATTGAGAGATCTGATTTACAGCATAGACTATGTCTGGGCGCGTAAAGGTAAGGTATTGTAACATACCAACAATGCTGCGATAGAAGGTAGGATTTGAATAGGCAGCAGTTCCATCAGAGGCAGCCAATTTAGTGTTTAGAATACTAGGAGTAGTTATGGGTTTGCAATTAATCATACCTGCCCTGTCCAAAATATCAAGAGTATACTTATGCTGCGTAAGAGTCAATCGATCATTTGCTCTATCAAGTTCAACACCCAAGAAGTACCGAAGTTCGCCGAGATCTTTCATCTTGAATTCTTGCTGCAACAGATCCTTAACATAAGATATATGAGAAGAAGAATTCCCAGTTATAACAATATCATCTACATAGATAAGTAACCAAGTGGTAGCTTCTTCGGTATGATACATAAACAAGGAATGATCTAGAGAGCTTCGTAGAAAACCAACTTGTTGTATATGATGAGAAAACCGATCGAACCATGATCTAGAAGCTTGCTTCAGCCCATATAAAGACTTGTGTAACTTACAAACCCATTTTTGAGGATCATGAGTATTGTAGCCGGGAGGTTGCTCCATGTATACCTCTTCCTTAAGAATCCCATGTAGAAAAGCATTTTTGACATCTAACTGATAAAGAGGCCACCCATATGAGACTGCAAGAGAAATAATCACACGTATTGTGCCCATCTTGATAACCGGACTGAATGTTTCATCATAATCTTCCCCATATTGTTGTGTGAAACCACGGGCCACAAGACGTGCTTTATGTCGATCAATGCTACCGTCTGGCTTATATTTCAGTTTGTAGACCCATTTGGAGCCCACAACATTCTTATCAGTTGGACGAGGGACAATCTGCCAAGTCTGACACTCATGCAATGCTGCCATTTCCTCATTCATAGCTTCAACCCAACATTTTTCCTTACTTGCATGGTGATAGGATTTTGGTTCGACCTTCTTGCTGACTTCTGTCATAAACAACTGAAAATCTAAAGAAAAGTTGTTATAACTTACCCACCGATCAATGGGATGTCGCACACGTTGGGACTGACGTGGGGCTGCATTAGGAGCTGATCGCCTAGAGTACACAAGGCCTGAGAACCGACTATGTATAGGTGAATCATGGGGTTGTGAGGATGAGGGCATGTTGTCCAAGGAATCTCTCACAAGTGTCTCAGCCTCATTAACATCTTGCTCCTCGTGCTCAATCAAACGGTCAGTCCCTTGTCTTAGGATTTCAGCATGCAGCCAAGTATCATAAATCTCATTTTTATCCTTGAGTGTCATGCAAGTAGCCTTGGGATCTTGTAACCTGTTTTCATCGAAAACAACATGCCGTGAAATATGAACACGCCCAGTTTTATGGTTGTAACATCTATAACCCTTGTAGTTTTCTGCATACCCTACGAATCTGCACAAAATAGCACGATCTTGAAACTTGTTACGTAAGGAAACATCAACATGCACATAGCAAACACATCCAAAAACACGCAATTCCTCATAGCGTGGCTGCTCTTGATGTAATAAAAAATATGGGGATTTGCCATCAAGCAAAGCCAATGGCAGTCGATTTATAACGTGCACAGCCGTATGAAAAGCCTCAGTCCACAATGTCATGGGTAAGTCTGTGTCATGCATCATGCTGAGCGCGCTTTCAACAATATGTCTATGTTTCCGTTCAGCAATTCCATTTTGCTGAGGAGTATGTGAGCATGAAATCTGTCTAGTGATCCCATTATCTAGTAGATACTCAGTAAATTCATTAGAAATAAATTCACCACCACCATCACATTGAAAATGCACAATATTATTGGAGTATTTATTTCGAACCAAGGCATGGAATTGAGTAAACAAACGGAAAACTTCAGATTTGTGTTTCATGAAGTGTATCCAAGTATGTCGAGAATATGAATCTATAAAAATGACATAGTACCTACTCCCAGAAGAAGAGGGAATTGGAGCAGGCCCCCAAACATCAGAATATATGGTGTCAAAAATCCTTGAAGCTCTTTTATTAATTGACTGAAAAGGAAGAGCATGGCTCTTACAAAGATGACAACTCGAGCACATGCTGGACTCACTGACTGAACTCAGACTGGACTTATCTAAGAGTCCGTCTGCAACAAGACTTCGAACAAAAGACTGACTACAATGAGCTAACCGACCATGCCAAATGGATGGCTTATTATATTCTGCGACATTGACTTCATTATGACTTGAAGAACATGAATCTGGAGGGTGAGGTTTGGACAGCTTTGGAGCTTCTTCAAGGACATACATATCTCCTTTGCGAGTGCCCTCAGCGAATGTCTTCTTGGTTTGAGCATCCTTGACATAAACAGAAGATGGTGTGAATTCAACAGAGGAGTGAGTATCATCAATAAGTTTGGACACTGAGATAATATTTTTCTTGACACTTGGAACAACAATGACATTCTTTAATGGAATGGAAGAAGAACCCATGGATATTTGTGCATTTCCAATGTGCGATATTGTGTGATGGGAACCATCTCCCGTGACTACTGAGCCTTGATCTAAATAAGGGGAAACACTAGAGAGATTACCTGTGTCACCAGTAACGTGGGCTGCTGCTCCAGAGTCCACATACCACTCTCCTTGCTCATTTTGCTTCAAGTTAAGTTTGGATAAGGCTGTCATTAGAAGTTGCTGCACGTCTGCTGAAACCTTTGAAGTTGGATTTGATCCAGACGAGGATGGAGCTGACCCCGCTACTGTCCTATTCTCGCGCCTGACCTGACTATTCTTGTTCTGAGGATTGTGCCAACATTCTGATTTTACATGCCCCTTCTTGTTGCAATAGAAGCATGTCGGGATTCTCCTAGATGTGGCAGAGGTAGTATTCATGCCTGGCGGTGTTGGGAGAATCCCTCTTCCCATGCCTGTCTGAGGAGTCCAAGAACGAGTGCGATTTCCTTGCAGTGCGTGAGTTCCTGTGATCAATACATTGTGGCTGTTGGAAGGAACCAGATTATGTCGTTGAACTCGACTAGCTTCATGTTGAAAAAGCTTGGCCTTTAGATCTTCAAAAGATGGGAGAACAGGTAAGACTTCCAAGGCTGTGCAAAAAATATCAAATTCCGTTCCCAGTCCACTCAAGGCTTGTTGGACTTTGTCTTTGTCGTTGACGGGATGTCCAATTGCAGCAAGCTGATCACTAACACTCTTGATTTCATTCAAATACTCCAAAACTGTACGCGTCCCACGCTTGATATCCTGAAATTGCCTTCTTAATTGTAGAAAACGTGCTTCCGAGACTTGAGAATATGTTGTAGCAAGGGTAGACCACAACTCTAGGGCAGTTAAATCATCATCAATACCTCCCAATACCTCTTCTGACAAGGTAGAAGTGATATAAGCAACAAGAGACTGGTCGTGAGCCAGCCAAACTTCATATTCGGGATTGCTCTCAGGAAGAGTTTCATATTCAAAACTGATTTCACTTCCAGCCGAGGCCCCAACACCTTTATCTCCCACGACTGTCTTCTTTATTTCACGGTTAACATACTTTGGAGGTGCTGGAGTAGTCCCATCGATGTGCCCATACAGTCTATGGCTCTTAATAAATGGGACAATTTGGCGTTTCCAAGTCAAATAATTACTATGGTTCAGTTTTTGAGAGATGAGTTGTGAGAGAAAACTAGAGGATAGAAGAGAGGGAGCCGGCTGGTCCATGATTGAAAAAGAGGATTAAAACAAACGATTTGGGCAGAATTTTAGAGGTCACGATAGAAATTAGGGCAAATTAGGGCAAACCGTGTGACTTAGGGCAAAAAACAGAATTTAGGGCAACAGAAATTAGGGCAAATCGTGGGATTAAGGGCAGAAACAGAGTTTGAGGATAACCACGGTAGAAAATAAGATTTAGGGCAGAATACTCCAAGAAGAAATCACTCACCGGAGGACGATGTAACCTGGCTCTGATACCATGTGAGAATCTTCACTAAAACATCACCGAATCACGTCTCTCCGTCTGAAAATAAGGAGGATGGAGAATAGAGAATAGAAGAAGGCAATGAAGGTAAGAGAACCGGCGGCCAATGCAGCCACACTATGCTTGATCTCTATTATTAAAACATAAACCTAATTAGGTTACAACAAAAAGAGGAATAAAACATGAAGTAATTACAAGAGGTGCCACCACTTAGACGTGAAGACATAAAAACGAAGTGGATCGGGTCTGAACAGACCCGATCCAGACCCGATCCCTTTACATTGATGCCTACAGACTTAACAGTTTGTTGATTAAATACAGACTAAAAATGTCAACGACCTTCTAGTGGAGCTGTGTATGCAGTAAAGCATCATCAATTATTCTTTACTTTTGCTTACAGTCAGAAATGATGATTACCTTTTATTTGCCTGTGTCAAATATGCTAAGGTGTATGCATCGATTTAATCTGGATCCCCAAGCTTGCACTCAAAGGTGGCGGCAATAGCTGTTGAAAAATAAGATTCAGAACTCATGAAAAATAAATTAGTGAAATATATGCATCTGACCCAGACCCAATCCAAAATGTACCGGGATATGTGCCCATACCCATATTGGCATACTAGTGTGTCAAGACAGGTACGTGGATCTTGTGGGCATATGTATGTGACTTCAGTCAATTATTAACAGCTACCACATTGGTGATCAGCTGACTTGAGTGTGATAGCCGTTTGCAGCATCACATGTGATGCTGTGTGCAAATTCTGTTGGTGGTTCTCCTGTTTACATACTCTTTTTTATCATATTGCTATTAAGTTGGATTTTCTTCATCTAGATTACTTTGTGCAGGATTAGCTGCATTCAGGAACCTGCAGAGATCCAATTTCTGTTTCAGATTTCAAGGACTCTATATGATAAAATGGAAAGATCAAGCTTTGACAATGATCAATATGACAGTCTCATAGCACGTTTTATACAGCTGGTAGAACATTAAATATCCTTTCAGTGGACACATGTACAGACAAGACAGTGATTTATTTGAATTTTCTGAATGCAGGTTGATTTTGGATCTGATGTAGAGGAACATTTGAACTTCTTGATTGATTGCCGGGCTGCTTTTGGCCGAACAGATCAGCTATTGGTTTGCTTTTCCCCTTTGCAGTCTCTTGCTAATGATATCATATCAACCATGTTAATTGTGTCATACATCTTGAGATTTGTCCACCAGTATCTGGGATCACATTTGTAGGTCTTTGAAGTTCAGGATCTTCCTTTGTGGTTGTGAAACTTCTTTCTTCCGATACAAAATTCCATCTGAATACTGGACCCAAAGTTCACGTCTGTTTCAAGAGCTTATGATCACCTACTGATGTGGATCTGGGTTCTTCTCTAATATTAGCAAACCCAGTTTGACATGAAATGCCTAAACAAGAATGTCTTTGCCTTCCATATTACTTGAGAAAAAGGCAGAAAGCTGTGCAGAACTCGGAAATTCGTATTCAAAGTAATGTTGTCAATTTTGTTTTTTCATTTACCTGTGGTCTTACTTTGCTTTTAAATCTGTTTGATAGGATACTATCATCCACTCCTGCAATTGTTTGGCAGTCAGAGCTATGAAAGTGGCAGGAAACCATTCCGTTGGTTTTGTGAAAGCATGTCTTGCTTTCACTGAGGTTACTATCCCTGCAATCATGGATGACCTTAGGAGGATTAATCTTTCTATTGAAACAGCAGAGGTGCTTCCCTACTTTTCCATTATTGGTATTGCGCATTTAAGTCATAAAAGTGCCTATTCTTTGTCTCGTTTGGTGGTAAATACTTATTGTGCTTTTGTTATGTGATCCTTCTTCTTAACGTGGCAGATTGCATTGCAGCATGACCTCCTATCTCAAACTGAAGGTCTCATTGATGTTGCCATAGGCAGCTTTGACAGACTAGATCCTAAAAGTGGTAGTTTTCTAGTCATACTTCACTTCTGTTTTTGTTATGTTGACTGATTTGCCTAGGTAGTCAGCAGAGCCTACATATACATGGACACATGTGGGGGATACCAATGTCTAATGTCTCCATTGTCCAAAAGGGCCCTCAGTTTTTGGGTGATCGAGATGGAAGTTCTTATTGTTGTTCTCTTAGGGCTTTGCTTTGCACAGATCTTCAATTCTTTTGAAGGTTTGTCATATGGAATACCATAACCACTTCTTCATTGCTTTAAAAAGACTTCACAGATAAGGAAAAGAAACTTTCATAAAGTTTCTTAAAATTTTTAATTTAGATGTTGAAGATGGTTTCCCAATCACAAAATCCACATAAACCCACCCACAAGTTCAAAAAAACTTTTGAAATGCTATTGGGGTAAGTTGGACGCCGGAACCCATATTTTGTCTAGGTCCAGGAATGTATTGCATTAGTCTTTTTTTAGTTGTGATACTTTCTTTTTGGAGAAGCTGTTTTACTGGAGAGTCGATACAGCATTAAGTATGATATGCAATACAAAACATACAGAAAGAATCAGGTGAAATTGCTAAAAAGTGTTCCATTTTAAAAATCTTAAAAATTAGTTTTTGGCCTTTTTTTCTTGATGTACATGTCTGCAATTTTGGCTTGCATGTCATTGTTTAATTAATTCAGTGGCTATACTTGTGTATTCTTGCCTGTGCTATTGTCTTGCATTTTGGCTGTTATACGGTCACTGCTTTTACTTGGCATATCTTGTTTTTGTGCCTTTATGTGCCTACTTGTATTTCCTGGATCAATGGAATCTTGAATATTGCTTTTTCAGGTTGTTGTTCTATCTTTGATGCGGAAAGACTTACCTCATCATTTCAATGCTTATGCAGCTTCTTAATCATGGTTCCAGGTTCTAAAATTTTTTCCCTTAGAATATTTTCTATTTCGCATAGAATAAACATATGATATATAATTTTGCGGTATGTAGATTGGATTTACAATGGCACGGAGAATAATTGCTTGAGCTTTTTCAGCTTATAAAAATCTGAAATTCTGAATTCTGAACTACCATCAACATCTATATTTTGGACATGCAGAGTAGTTATATTTGGAGGAAACACTCCCTAAGAAGTCATAAAACACATCCATGTGAATAACTGTTAGACAGCTCAATGCATGGGCATATGTGTGTGCATGAGAGAGAGATATATATAGAGAGAGTACACATTCTATGAGTTCCTAGGACACCTAAAATACATTAGGTGGTTTGGAACGTCAAGAAATGTGTTGCTGCTATTCCCGCAAGTTGCACAAACTCAGTATGTGAGCAACAGTATCATGAGTACCAGATAATTGTTCGCATGGTGAATGTTCCCTTTCTCTTTTATTGTTACTGCGGGATTTACTCAGGTCTATTCAAAATGTCTTGGTTGTTCATATCCTTTCTATTTCTATGTGCAGTTATCCACTCTTTTTTTCTCGCAGTTGTTACTGGAGATGGAATATGTAGCTTTTTGAGGAGGTTGATGGATATTACTAATTCTATGTTGTGGTAATCCCATAACCTTTTGGATCAAATTACAGAATTTGATTGATAAGAACATCTTTCAGTTTCACTATACTCGAAATTTTGTTGCAGGGTGACTCCCACATTGAGAAGCAGGTTGCTTTTTGCAATTGTTTCAGTTGCTGCAACAGTTTCTCAGAGAAGGCTTCCATACCATGTAATTAGTGATGGGGTATGAAGGGTTTTCATGTTCCTACATGAAGTCATAGTCTGGCTGGAAGATCTGTTTCTTCAAGTATCTAGTGATTGTTATATAATCTCATAATTTGATAATATTAAATAGGAGATACTGGAAAACTCTTTCCTTCTCGTTTTGGCAGTTGTCTTGTAGATTATCTTCTCCACTTTGTGTTTTCTCATCCTTTTTCTATGTTATTCCTCCATACAAAAATAAAGTTTACAATAAAGATCTTCTCCATCGTTTGCTTATCTTGTACTTGTAGTGATGGTTTTCAACGCTTAATTTCTCTTGAAGGGTATTTAGTCCACCAATCCAACTTCAGAAGGGGCTGAACTTTCCTTTTTTTTCCCTGGTATTCTACTTTTGTTTGGAAACATAGTCAGTTCACTTTTTTCTGATTGTATACCCTTTTTACTATAGTTTGTTTGGACCTTCTTTTGCCTCAATTTGGTAGAATCTCTGTTTGGTGGAAAATATTCTTTTCATTGGCTAGCATTCTCGTTCTTCATCTGTTCACTGTTGTCTGGATGCTTTCTTTTTGGTAACTGAACAATTTATGCAATTTTTATTTGGTGCTTGCGTATTCTAGATAGTGGGTGATGACCTCCTGTATCTTGGGGGGATATCTTTCCTTAATAAGCTTCATGAAGTTTGTGATTCTGCTGTGCGCAGCATTTTGGACACCATTGAAAGAGAAAGCAACACCGTAAGTCTTAATAGTTCATCTCTCTGTCTTCATAGTTCATCTCTCTCTCTCTCTCTCTCTTTCTCTCATGTGTACGTTTGTGGGTTCAGGCTGCCAGAGGATACATTGCACTTGAGGCTTGTTTCTGCCTTCTCTCTGCCTTTCAGGTATGCCTGTTATAAGATTCAGGAGCCATGCTTATCTTTAATCTGCATATCTTCTCTAGCTTTCTTGATAGGTTTTCCTTTCTGTTATTGTCAACTAAAGCTAGCTCGGGCATTTCAGGTAACTGACGTGTCTCACATTTGCTGCCAACTAATTGATATCGCAAAGTCTAGCTTGCCAGAGAACAATAGTTATCTGCAGTCAGCTGTAAGCGTATTAGACAGACATGAAACTTACTTCTAGCCAACTTCTTGCAGCCATTTAAGTGTAGATGTTTGTTTTCATTTTTGGAGTTTGCTGTCCAACGGTGTGTGGACTAATTTTTTGTTTCATTATAAAATTTTTGTTTTCTTAGTTTTTGGTTTCCGTAGCGTTAGTATATATGCATAATCCGTGCTTCGCGATGCAGAAACTACTGAACTTCGTTGTTTCTTGGATTGAAACCAGAATACTCCATTCGCAAAGGGTCATGGTTCACATGTCGGATAAGGGCGGTCTGATTTATAGCCTCTTAATCGGACTTCACGAGGCCAAGTACAGTTTTAATTGAAATGTTGAGTCTTGTCATTTTTAAAACTGTAAGCAACGTCGAACCTTAGGTCGGGGTGCATGAAGAGTCTCGTCTATCAGTTGAGCCGAGTTCCAAGCCAAAAGTTGAACTGGTCTTATAAGTTCTGCACATTAAATTACATAAGCTCAATGGTTTTTTCTTTTTTGTAAATTACATAAGCTCGCTTGCACATTTAAGAAGGTGATCTGGTGGTGCAGTGCATTTAGGAGGGGCACGCCTGAAACCCCACGATCAAACTAGGGTAGGCTACGATAATAACCTACCTTCAATTGGGAAATCAAGAAATCGAAGGAAGCCGCTGAAAAACAAAAATTCCAGAGCAAAAACGAATTGCTACTCCAATTTTCTATCAACTTGAGATCTTCCATCTATTTATCCGTGTTACCGTGTTATACAAAACAAAGTCAACTTTGGGGCTGGTCTCAATTTCCAATCAAACTTATAACTGATGACATCTTCCATCTATTTATCCGTGTTATGAAAAAACAAAGTCAACTTTGGGGCTGGTCTCAGATGATTCATTCTCCTGCGTCAGCCAAGCAAAAATTCGTATGTGGAAGAATACCCAGGCAAGAGCCTAAGTTAAAAAAAGAAGGCTCAATTAAATAGTGGTCGATCGCCTTGAGGTACATAGCTCAAACGGGTGGATTGAGACATGCTGGCATATTATGCAGCGTGTCTCCAGTTCTATTTGCATGTGCTCCTGTACCAAAAAGGGAGGTGGATCTCTATGTCCAAGATCCAAGATGAAACATGTGGTTATCTTACCACTTGGTGTTGATGTAACTCTGGACCCTAGGACGGGAGGAAAGGAAGAGCTTCGGCTCTCATTCGAGTGGTTATCTTACCACTTGGTGTCGATGCAACTAGGGATGTCAATATATCCGATTGGAATCGGATATCCGACCGATCCGATCCGAAAAAATCGGATATGGATAAAAATTTAATATCCGATTAAGAAATCGGATCGGATTCGGATTTAATAAATGACATCCGATCGGATTTGGATTTGGATTCGGATATACATGAATATCAGATTGGATTCGGATCAGATTCATTTTTAAACAAATATCCTCTATCTAATACTTGAAAAATGGCAAAATCCGGTTCAAAATTCGGATTCAGATATAAATATAAAAATCAGATTCAGATATAAATATAAAAATCGGATTCGGATTGGAAAATTGGATTTCGGATTCGGATATGACTTTGCTTTATTCGAATTCGAATCCGAATCCAAATATATGAATATCCGAAAAAGTGAATATGGTTAAAGATGTGTCCGATCAGAATCCGATCCGTTGACATCCCTAGATGCAACTCTGGACCCTAGGACGGGAGGAAAGGAAGAGCTTCGGCTCTCATTCGAGCAGCAGGATAACCCTTATGCTCACCCAAAATAGTGGTCAATCTGTGGCATACAATTGCAATTGGTCCTGTCCTTCCAAAAAAGTATTAACGCGGAGTAGTCTTAAAAACAATATTAATGTCACCGATTCAATATGCACACCGAGTTGAATCGGTCTTTTCCATTATTGTGCAAGAGAGAGAGAGAGTCCGCCAAATTTCTTTCAATCTCTTTTATAATAAAACTGAAAGTTGGCCACGATATTGTTGTTGTCTTCTCTTTGTACCCATTAAAACGAGGTTGATCTCATGTTAGAGTTCAGGCTTGGCGTTGTAAGTCAACCACGCGCCTGTCAAACTCATTTGTGAAACACTCTATAGAATCAAGCAGGCATTACTGAAACTGGACGACAAAATTAACAGAAATTGGCAGAATTAAGGGAATGTTTTGAGAGAAAATCAAGAGAACACTCATTTTCAATATTCTCAGCTCCTTAGAAATGATGGTTTTAATTTCCAGTACTTACTGATGGAAGACAACATGTAAAACACTTGAATGAGATGAGAAACTTTCCAATTAAAAGCTGCGCAGGAGGTGGCTGCCAACCTTTATTAAGCAAAAATGAATATTTGCAGCAAAAATAGGGTAAGAAACTTTGTCAATTTTAATAATGATGAAATTTTATTAAGATTACCATCACGAGCATCTTACAAGTAATTAACATAAACCCAAATTTAAGATTAGATAACTGTGAATCTCCAGATTTATACTGTAAGTCAAGATCCAATACAAGGAGATCGAAACGAGTATGGTTGATTCAGGTCAGATAATTGACTGTCTAAACGTCTAGTTGGCGTCGTATTCTGAATAATAGAGATAAGGTCGTTCTTTAATCAGCATACCTCATAAAGACAATGACATTATGAGCCATAAATATGTCATTGGTCAGTCGATCAAATGGCAAGATGGATTGGTCAGTCGATCAAATGGCAAGATGGATTGCAGAAGTGGGCAAAAAGAAAACAAAAAGAAGAAATATGTGGGTAGGTGATATCAGAGATTATGTCAATTCGATTCCCAGATCAGTATTCCCGGCCACCACACCACAGTATTCTATTCACCCTGAAAGAGAATGGTAAACCCGAGTATTATCCCCTTTAAACCTCCAATTGAGTGAAACTGATCAGAGACAGAGGAGGATTACTCATGTCAAACTTCGGCATCTTCTTCTTGGTTTTCTGCTGGAGCTGTCATTTCCTGCAGGTTGCTGCTACCGGCGGCCCAGCCTTCTTGTCGTTAGGGAAAAGCTTCATATGGCGCGTTACAAACGACAAATTCATCCTCCAGACTGAAACAAATAATCCAAATTTTGCCTGTGGCTTCAATGGTAGTGGAACCTCTTACAGCTTCTCCATCTTTATATCTGCTGGACCTTCAACAGAGCGTAAAGAGGTCTGGACTGCAAACAGAAACGAGCCTCTGGACAATAGCTCGATGCTCAGGCTCGCTCAGGATGGTAACTTGCAGTTGGTCCACGGGGATGGTAGTGTTGTTTGGTCCACAGGCACATCTGGTAAGCCTGTCACTGCCCTGCAGCTAAACGAAACAGGAAACTTGGTGCTTCTTGACTCAGAGAACAAGACTCTATGGCAATCTTTTGATCACCCTACGGACACTCTGGTTGCAACACAAACGCTGCAGAATGGGCAGAGACTTACTTCTAGTGTCCATGTTTCTTCAACTTCTACAGAACCCTCGTATTTTGTTTCCATGGAAGACAGTGATTTGAGAGCGTTCATCGACGCTAAGCCACCTCAGATGTATCTTCAGCTGAAGGATTTCAATAAAACAGACCTATATTTCATGAACGATAGTATAGGCAACGGTACAATTAGTTACACAGCGCTTCGTCGGCATAATCACACGTTCTTGATCACAGCCCAGTCAATCAGGTATTACTATAAATCGCCAAACCACTTCATGAAGCTGGAGTTTGATGGACGACTGAACATCTATGATTGGAATGCTGGTGGGAGTGAATGGGTGCCTGAGGAGCTTGCGAATGAACACTCGGATCAATGTCTATATCCCCTAGTTTGTGGCACCTTGGGTGTTTGCAAGAACGGACAGTGCAGTTGCCCACTCCCTCCTGGTGACAAAACCGAGTACTTCAAGCCCTCTGATGCTCAACTGCCAAATTTGGGGTGCGAGGAAGTAACTCCAGTCTCCTGCAATGAACCTACTCCCAGCAGTTTAGTATATTTTCGAAACTATTCTTATTTCGCTTATGTCGACTCCAGTGCAGCAGTAGGTAACATAATAAATGTTAACGCATGCCTTGAAGCTTGTTCGAACAACTGCTCCTGTAAAGCCGTCTTCTACAATTCTCAGAATGAAAATAGCAGCGGTAACTGCTACTTATTAGAGCAAGTTTTCTCAATTAGGGTGGACACCTTACCTGAAAGGACCTATATTTCCAAGGCATTTTTTAAAGTGCCAAAGACATTTCAGCCTCAAGCTCCACCTGAGTCGCAAGGTGGAGGAGAACAGGGTAAGAAATACAAGATTGCCAGGTCCATCATCGGAATTGCAGTTGCATTGTTGGCAGTCGCCGTTTTCCTTGCCGGAACTATTATGTTTCTACTTAGAAGAAGAAGGGAAGAAGAAGAGGATGAAGAGGAAGATGAATTGGAGCAAGTGCCTGGAATGGCACCTAGGAGATTTTCTTATGAAGAATTGAAGATGGCCACCGAGGATTTTCAGACGATTCTTGGCCAGGGAGGGTTCGGTTCTGTTTTCATGGGAATCCTGAATGATGGGACGCGTATTGCAGTGAAGAGGTTGGACAACGTAGGGCAGGGGATGAAGGAGTTTGTAGCAGAGGTTCAAACAATTGGTAGCATTCATCACTGGAATCTGGTAAGACTGGTAGGTTTCTGTGCCAGGAAATTACACAGGCTTCTAGTTTACGAGTACATGTCTAATGGCTCTTTGGATAGGTGGATCTTCCATGAAAATGATAACCCAAAACTTGACTGGAAAACTAGGCAGAACGTCATAATCGGCACGTCTAAGGGATTGTGCTATCTTCATGAAGAGTGCAGCCAGAGAATTGCGCACTTTGACATCAAACCGCAGAACATACTCCTGGATGAAAATTACAACGCTAAGATTTCAGATTTTGGCTTGTCTAAGCTGATCAGCAGAGATGAGAGCCAAGTGGTAACCACCATGAGGGGAACACCTGGTTACCTTGCACCGGAGTGGTTGAGTGCAAGCATCTCAGAGAAAGCCGATGTTTACAGCTTCGGAGTAGTGGTCATGGAAGTTGTCTGTGGAAGAAGGAACCTGGATTTTTCTCAGCCTGAAGGAAGCAGATACTTACTAAAACAGCTGCAATCCTTGGCACCAGAGAACCAGCTGTTGGATCTTGTTGATATGACGGATGAAGAAAGAGCATGCTATGGAGAAGAAGCAGTGAGAGTAATGAGGATTGCAATGTGGTGCTTGCAGAATGATGACACCAGGAGGCCTCGAATGTCTTCAGTTGTGAAGGCTTTGGAGGGAACCATGGAATTGGATGGCGACATTGAGCTTGGTCTTTTCCATGCAACGGTGCCTCAATTAGTATCACAAACAGAAAGTGAATCCCAATCTCTTTTAGTTTCAGCCCCTAGGTGAACGCTTGTCCTCACTTCCATGGTCCTGAACACCAACACTTGGCTATTGTTTTGAAGTACGTTTGACGCAATCCTTTTTCTTCCATAAACCAGCACATCTTTGCTTGTTCTTGTTAATTGCTGCTTATATGTGGATTACTTCAATTGGCAGCTAAGTTAATTGATCATAACTAAAATCCCTCTCCTTTTTTTTGAATGTATATTAAGAAACTGGCCTTCCAGGCCTGCTGCGGTTTTCTTACCACCATAGCTAATAGTTTTGTTTTCTTCCCGTGCGATGTAAACATGTGATGGCTGCTATGCATGGAGATTATCTTCTAAGCATGTTCAAGTTTATAGAGGCTTAAGAGCAGTGGCTGCATATTCCCAAGCTCAAATCTTTTGTATAAACTTGGTTGGCTACTTGGCTTTGGTTAGATAAGAGCACAACACCGAAGGAACTCAGAATCAATTTGAACCTCTCTAGGCTCTCAGACCCATGATTAGGACATGGGTCTATTCTAGATCTAATGCATATGCAATATCAAGCTATGTCATTTTAAAGTATCTAAATAAGAACCCAGGTACTTGAAATTCACTTGACCTAGCTTATGTGGACCGCTAAATCTTCAATTGTGTTCGAATATATGGACCTTCCGTATGGATCTTCGGGATGCATTTGAAACAACTTGCAGTTTTGAAAGCACTGGATATTGGAGCCATATTAAGAATTATTAACTATACAGAAATAGGAAAAATATGTCTCGATTGAAAAGTCTATTAAGGCAAACATCTTTCACTTTTCAATATTTTTTCCAATAATATGGTCAGTACCTTTAGTGGCCATTTGGTAATTAAACACTTTGTGAGTATTTCACGAATTTATTGTAAATATTAAGACAGATTCATGGAACATTAGAACTATACGTCCATGAATCTCCCAAATCTTTGGGATAAATTTATAAAACACCGGGAAAGCGTTTTATTTGCCAAACGATCGACCGTTTAGTAACACTTAATCTTTTGCATTACTGATGGCCTGGCGACTTTACCCACTCTTTATTGATGGTCTTCGACTCTTCAGTAATGGAAAACCCCAAGGAAGGCAGAGCTTGATTTTAATGAAGACCCTCTTGTCACTAATGGCTTGACTTCACCCACTAAGACTTGGGCATGCTTTTCAATGCCAATTTCATTCCATTTATTTTGAGGTGGGGGTCTTAGCTCTGCCCCCGTCGAGAATCTCAATTTGACGGTTTTTTTAAGGGGCGTTTGACGCCCCGTAATTTTGATTCTAGAATAAAATTTTAAAATAAAAGTTCTACCTCAAATTGGCATTGAAATAAAAATTCCACTTTGAACTGGAGTTGGAATAAAAAAATCCAGTTACAATTTCCTTGTTCGTTTCGTAATATAAAACTTTAATTGCAAACTGGATCTCGCAAGACAAACAAATTCTATAATTTTAATAAATAACCCCTCCATATTATGTTATAGATCGGAAGAGTAAATCGTACGTTTTTAAATTCAAAATGTTAATAGATCTCGATAACATTAAAATGCAAGCTAGATGGATATGGATCTTATTTTGGTCGAAAGTGGAATGTAATTCATTCATCGAACCTTCTTTAATAACATATTTCCAAGGTTAAGTTACATGTCCCAAAAACCCGATTAATTACATCTTGGACTAGATTTAAAATCAAAGCCAAATAAACATAAAAGATCCAGACAGAACAAGTTTAGAAATGGATCGACAATCATAATCCACAACCTAACTTAATTTCTCCAAGCAAGGAATTACAAAAAAAATTAATAATAAATAAGATAATGGTGTGTGTATATATATATATATATATTCAAGTTACTTAAGTACTGAATACTATCTTGTTCACATTATTACTTTTCCATTATATACGGGTCACATACTTGGTTAGTATGCATTTTCACTCAACTCCAAAAAAGTACCCAATCAAGACTCTCTCGTTTACTTATGAACATTTGTTCACAGAGAATATTGTTTTCTTGTAAAATGCCGTCCAAATGCATCACAAAAAATGCAATCTCTCATTGCAGCTAGCATTAGAAAGCTATAGTAGGAGTTATTAGATGAAATGCGACAATATGATTTCCAATTGTTCTTTTCCTTTTAAGTTGTTTAAGAATTTAAAATGATACATGGTTCAATAATAATTCTTACATAGTTTATTTTGATGTCTAAATGTGATTTCGAAGGATTGAGGATCTCGCGGGGTTCCTTTTTTTTGGGGGATTTTTTTCTTTTGCCTATAATTGAAAAAAAATATGTTTATGATTTTTTACAACAACAGGCTCTCTTTTCATGATAATTGTTAAATAAGAGCTTCAAGCGAACTTCTATTAAACTTAAAATACATAAAAAAAAGTTAAATGTTTATTAGATTAGATAATGTTATTTGTTTTCCATAATAAGGGAAGTTGATTTAACAATTCAATTTTATGAAAAAGATCGTTCTTAATTTAAATAAAAAAAAAAAGAGAAAAAGAAAACCGCCAAACGGTTTCCCCTTTCCCTCGCATTTCCCTCATTCGCTCTCACTTTCCGGCCTCCTCCAACGCCGCCCCTCTTCACAAAGAATGTCCGACGCCTGCTGATCTTCATCCATCCCCGGTCACTCTCCTCCGAGGCCACCGATGCAGGGAAGGGAACGCCTCCCTCGCAGCGTCCGCCTCCGACGCCTTCCCTTAGTCTTCCTGCGTCGTCCCGCCGTGGTCATCGTGTTTTCCCTTCCGCTGGACTAGACGTGATCCATTCTTCTCCTCCCTCCCGTTCCTGGCGGTGAGATAGGAAGAAGAAGAAAAAGGGGGCCGCCTGCTTCACCTCTGTCTTTGCTCAACCCGTATGTACTCTCTCTCTCTCTTAAAATGTGTCTCTGTTTCTTGGACGAGTTTCGTCTTTTTCTTGTTATTTTTACCGATCCGATATAGGTCGCTCTTCTCGTTTGATATCTGGTTTTCTTCACCGGATGGGCTGTGGCATGGCTATTTTTTGTCGACAAGTTTTGATTGATCAAAGGTACAGAAGTTTTTTTGTTTGTTCATCTGTATTTCTTGTCATATATTTAAATACTGTGATTGCACTTGCGATGGGATTAATCCGTTCTTTCCCATAAGATAGGATTCAGTTCTTTACTGACATGAACATTTCAACTTCAACAGCGAGGGTCTTTTTCAGTCCTGGTAGCCCATCAGCATAAAATGAGAAGCAATCTGATTAGGATTTGTGAAACATTGGCAAGAAAGGACGTGATAAAAGGAAAGAAAATCAGTAGATGCACTAAATAGTTTTTGATAGTTAAAGAACTATATCTGATTATATAGTTGGATTCGTGAAATATGGTTGTTTAAATTCTCGTTCTTCTTTGCAAATTATAAACTACCGGAATTTTCTTCTTAAATGTATGAACGACATGTCTCCATATTGCTCTTATAAATTTGCAATTGATAAAGATGTGTGTCAACAGGCGATATTCACAAGCAAGGAAAAAAAAAAAACCATTTGGAACCCGGAGGAGCTTTAGTAGACCATAGTTTGATCCTCCAACTGTCAACGCTCTTTGGGCTCCTCAATAAATCATAGATATCACTTTAACTCATTTGTTGTACAGCCTCTCAGCCTGCTGTGCATTAAGAGAATTTGTAAGGAGGTGTTTAATCCAAGGAGATGATATTCTTCTGCTCACTAAAGGAGCAGAAAAGATAGTCTGTACTACAGGTGGAAGCATGATTTGATGCGGAAGATTTAAAAGAGCAACTGTATTTTCTTTTTAGTAAATTACACAAGTTCGGTCACACATTTAAGAGGGCGATGAAGTGATGCAGTGATGATCAAGTGCAAGCAGCGGAGGCTAATTAGGAAACCAAGGATCAAATAAAGTTGCTGAAAAAAGAGAATTCAAGAGAAAAGAGAAGGAAGATTACATTTCAAATTTCAATTAGTTACCATCTAGTCCTCCATGCTTAAAAAGGCAAATACAACTTTTGGGGGGTCAAGTTTATTCTTTTACACAAAGAGAGCTGATAAAATGGAAAATTCATTGGTAAAATTGGCGACGAGAGGTCACCACAATACAAAAAATAAGGGAAGAGAGTCGGGCACTTCAAGGCCTAACGTTTCTCAATTTCTTTTTGAACAAGGTTGATGGTTGTTTAGGGGCGTGCCTCAAGGGCCCGTTTGATGCACGAAAAAATTTTGTGCATCGGTTGACAAACGTTTGATAAAAAAATCTTGTGCGAAAAGAAATTTAACGCGCCGTACAATGAGTGCATCGTACGCCCGAAATATTCCTCGGGTAAAATTCGTAGGAACGGGTAGAATTTAACCCTCAAAAAAATCCGCCTCATGACGTCGGACTTTTTATGGGGAGAATTTACCCTCTCTCCTCTCTCGCTGCTGCTCGTCTCTCCTCTCTTGTTCCTCTCCTCTGTCGCTCTCTCCTTTCTATTCTACCGCTCAATCGCTCGCCGTGCACCGTCGCCGCTATGCCTCCAGCCATCACCGTAGTTCTTCAAATTAGGGCTTCGAGAACTCATCCTCCCAGGTAAAGGCGTGTTTAGTGGCCTCCGATTGAGGACTAAATCCTCGCATCTCATATCCGATCCTTCACCCCCTCTCCGATCAGATCCGGGCAGGAAATTCTTGCGGGAAACCTCGCGCTTCTTTCCTCTTCCTCCTCCTCTCTTTCTTCTTCAGCAGTTCCTGGGCTTCGTCATGCTTCCACGCCAGTCAGTAAACTGCATGAAGATTAAAAAGAGGATTATGAATTTTTAATACAAATGGACAGGATCCCACCTTCTTTTGGTCTCTCTGAATCTCATCTCTGGGTTTCAAAGAAACCCTTGTAGGATACCCTCGAAGGGTTTCAGAGAGACCCTCATCAACGAGGGTCTCTGTGATGCCCCTCTGAAACCCTCGTTTTTCAGAGGGAAGCCCCTTTTGAGGTTTTATGAGAGTTTCTTTCAGAAACCCATGCTGAAAGTGAAACCTTCGTTGAGGGTTTCAGAGAGACCATTCTAGAGAGAGAGTCTCACCAAGTCACCATCATCACGCCGTGCACCATGGCCCTCGTCCATTCGAGCTCGCTCTGGGCGGTGAGAGAGAGAATGAGAGAGGTTTAGATGATCATTAACAACTATTTGAAAAAAAAAAGAAGTTAAAATATTTTAGTCATCTACTTTCATTAACAACTTTTTCATGCATCCGGTTGCTCCATCCCTCGGTCGATCTTTATGAAGCACCTTGATTGCTTAAAAAGCTAGGAAATTTTTTCCTCTTCCTTCTCTGGTTGATGTAAAATCAGATATTTGTATGATAAAGGTCTTTTATCTCCACAAATCTTTTGCTTAATATTTTTTTTAGTACAGTTTCTTCAATTGCTTCATTTTGAATTTTGCTGCTTATTGTTTTTGGACTCCTATGGAAGAAGAAAAAAAAAAAAATCTTTGAATGGTCACCTAAAAAGTCTCTCATTCATTTTTATATGTGCATCAAACAAAGTTAATTTTACCACGTTAAATTCTACATTGTCATCAAATAAGACCACAAATCGGAAGAGAGAAAAATTTCATTTAAGTTTTTCCAGAAAAATTTACCAAGATAAATTTACCATGTTAAATTTGTAAAAGTTAGAATGAGAGAGACAAAGAGGGAGAGCGAGAGAGAGAGAGCAGACAAGAAATTATGTGGTTCGGTCAAACTCGACCTACGTCCACGAAGCCTTTTCTTCTCTACAATTCTGAAAAATGAATTACTTTCTTACAACCACTAAATCTTGAGAGAGGAAAGAATACTAAATAGAAATTTCAGATTGGTATGTCAAGATCCAAAAATCTTGGATCTTGATTACAAATTTGAATTTTTTTTCTTTTGGAATAGATTTTGGCATCTTCATGTGTTGGAGCATTTGTTGTTTTCCTCTTTTCAGCGTCAACTGCATTTCTTTTATATTTGGCTTGAAATTCAAGGTTTGATTTACCTTGCAAGATTGGTAAGGACGTTGGATTGGCAACCTTATCTCTAACATGCCCCTTCGATCCAACCTCTATTTCAAGGACGTTTAACATTTCCTTGAGATAATGAAATCTTGGCCCGAGTAACGGCTTAGCGAAAATATCAGCTAATTGCTTTTCTGATTGAACATATTTAATCTCAATCGTATTGTCTGCCACCTTCTCTCTGACGAAATGATAGTCAATTTCTATATGTTTTGTTCGTGCATGAAAAACTGGATTTGTCGCCAAATATATTGCTCCAATGTTGTCGCACCACAAAATTGGTTTTTGTTCAGTCTGAATTACCAGATCTTTCATCAAGTTATTTAACTATATGACTTCTGAGAGAGCTCCTGCAATGACCTTGTACTCTGCTTCTGTGCTAGAGTTTGCAACTGTCTGTTGTTTGGTGGATTTTCAAGATATGATGTTGTGACCAATTTTTGTAACATAGCCACTAGTGGATCTTCGATCATCCGTGCACCCAGCCCAATTGGCATCAGAGTAGGCAGATAAAGTAAAAGAATTAGATTTTGATATCTCAAAGCCATGTTGTATGGTGCCTTTGAGATATTGTAAAATTCTTTTAACATGAGTCCAGTGAGTTGAAGTCGACTGGTATGAACTGACAATCTTTAGTCACTGCATAAGTAATATCTGGGCATGTTAAAGTGACATACTGAAGTGCTTCTACAATCTGACGATATTGAGTTTCTTTTTCCAATTTTTCCCTGTCGAATTTGAATAGAGGGACATTTGGAGCAGCAGGCGTGACACAAGATTTTGCATTCTCCATGTTTGCTCGCCTCAAAACATCTCTGATATATTTTCCCTACGAGAGAATAATTTTGTCTTTTTGAAGTGACACTTCAATGCCCATAAAGAAATGTAATTTTCCAAGATCTTTTATGGAGAACGCTTGTCCAAAGTTGTGTATAATCATTTGAATCTCCTGAAGATTATTGCCTGTAATAATTATATCATCTACATATATAAGTAGAAAGATGATTGTATCTTGGGTTTTCCTAACAAAGAGTGAAGTGTTAACTAATGACTCATTGAACCCGTTTTGGAGAAGATATCATTTGAGTCTTTCAAACCAGGCCCGGGGCGCTTGCTTTAAGCCATAAAGTGCTTTCTTGAGATGACAAACTTGGTGAGGTTTTGCTGTATTCTTAAAAGCTGGTGGTTGAGTCATGAAAACTTCTTCCTTTAGAATCCCATGAAGAAAGGCATTGTTGACATCCAATTGGTGAATACTCCAACCCTTAGACACAACGATAGCCAGGACTGCTCGTAGAGTGATGAGTTTTATTTTCGAGTTTTGGACTAGGCAATTGGTTGATGACGTGAACGACTGCCCTAAATGAATCAACCCAAAAACGTTGGGGGAGAGAGGCGTGGATCATCATACTTAACCCTGTTTCAACAACATGGCGATGTTATCTTTCCACAATGCCATTTTGTTGAGGCATGTGGAGGCAAGAAAACCATCTTTTTATCCTATTTGTGGTGAGAAAATTTGAGAAATCATTACTTAGAAACTCCCCACCAGAATCGCTATGAAATTTTTTTATCTCAGATCCCCATTGTTTTTCCACAAGCATCTTGCAATTTTGGAAGCATGATAACGTGTCAGATTTTCTAACAAGAGGAAAAATCCAACTAATACGAGAGAAATCATCAACAATCAAGAGATAATATTTGTAGCCTTCTCTAGAACATGTTGGGGCAGGCCCCTAAAGATCCGCATGAAGTAACTGAAGAGGATGAGTGCTATTACTTAAACTGAAATAAAATGACAGTCAATGCATCTTAGCCAAAACACAACTAGAGCAGAAATCAAATTTACTATAATATAAAGGCACATAATTATTTTTCTTAAGCAAATTCAATGTCTTCAAGTGAGATTGACTGAGCCATTGGTGCCAAAGATTGGCTGGAAGACTTTTAGAATGTTGCGCAATAAGAGTACGTTTGGATTCCTTGTTGTCTTCATCAGTCCATACGTATAGACCGTCCTTAGTTTTTCCTTTGTGAAGAGCTGCCCCCTGTCTGCAAGTCTCTAACAACAAACCCATTAGCATCAAACTCTACCGGGCAATTGTTGTCTTTTGTAAAACGAGAGATAGATATAAGATTTTGACTGATTGTTGACACATGCATAACATTCTTTAATCGAAAAGAACGAGAGATTGAATTGAGAAATATGTTACCAATATGAGAAATCGGAGCCTTAGCACCATTGCCTACAAGAACACCTTCTCCACCTTGAAAATCGACTTTGTCTTCCATGGAATCATCACTATGAGTCACATGATGGGTTGCACCGCTATCAGGGTACCAAGCATTGTCGCGGCCACCATTCAAGGCCATGGCCATAAAAGCCTTTGGTATGTCATAACATGTTCGTGCAGTATGATTTCGACGCCCACAAAATTGACATATAACATGCTGATTTTCAGAAGTCTTTTGCCCTGGAGTGCTTCGTCCAACAGGGTAAGAGTTCCTTCCGCGGCTACGACCACCACGACCATTTCAGCCGTTATTAACCCCACGACTGCCATAGTTTGCTCGACCACCATAGCCTCCTCGTTGAGTGAAAAAGGCTGTTGCTAAAGACTCAACTTGAGCAGGGATTTGAGGAGCAAGCAATTGAAGTCGACGCTCTTGTTTGAGTAAGAGATCATGTAACTCAGAAAAGGTGGGTAGTATTTTCGACATTGTGACTCTAGTAATAAAACTTTCATACTCACTCGACAGACCGTTGAGAGTATGCAAAATCAGATATGAATCAGAAACAATTTCATTCACAGCTCGAAGAGAATCAACCAAAAACCTCATGTAGTTGAGATATTCTAACATACTTTTGTCATTCTTTTTGGCATTTTGCAAATTCCTCTTTAAATGAAGAATACGAATACTTGAATGAGATGCATGGGCGTTAGTCAGGGCCACCCAGGCTATGTCACCTGAGTGTGGGGTGCGGGTGCCGGGGCGGCACATCTTAGAAAATTTAGGTGCGGTGGTGCGGAAATAGTATTTTATTATTATTATTATTAATTTATTATTATTATTATTATTATCTTTTTTATGGTTTTACCTTCAAATTTCAAAATAAAAAATTTTAAATTCGAAATTCAAAATAAAAAATTTCAAATATAACAAATTTAAAATTAGATAGTTTGCATAGCACTTTCAGTCATAAATGGACAAATGCACATGTACTTGAATAACACAATTAGACAACTACACATTAATTTACACAACCTTATTCATATACAAAAATCAATACAAAAATCAAAATTAATTCAGTTAGTCTCTACCCAGTAGTTTTGAAAGTTTGAAGTCCAAGAAAAAAAACATTCTAATAAAATCAAGCTGATGTTAAGTAGCTAAAATCGGTTTCATTAATAGGGAAAACTAAAAGAACATACAAGTTCGCCATTTATTTTATACCGTATAACAAATGACAACTAAAAGTAGTTTAAAATTCAGTAACAGTCGACAAAATTTTCTAACATATATTGCAAAGCACATCTATGAGGAGCAAGGAAGACGCATGCGAGAGACAAGGGGAGAGGTCGACGCGGATGGTTGATTTTGTTAAAAATTAAAAAAAACCCAAAAAATTGGACCAAAATAGACCAACTCGCATTTGACCGCACCCGACTCAGGTCAAACGTGAGTCGGGTGCGAGTCAGAAAAGGACAATTTTAGTTTGGTGCGATCAGCCGCACTCGACTCTTGTTTGACTGTTTTGGGTGCGCACCGGAGGTGCACCAGCACCCGCACCCGCACCCGCACCGCGTCGACACGAGTGCGAGGCCAAACAGGGCGCACCCTGGTGACTTAGGTCATAAGAAATAATTTGAGTGAGTATAGACTCACTAACAGTAGACAATATCCAGCTTAACGCAAGCTGGTCAGAGCGTTTCCATTTGATGTAGAAGAGCCGTCAACATAACTCAATAAGTCCTGGCTATACATGGCACTGCGGAGTTGCGATGTCCAGAGAAGGTAGTTGTTTTCGTCCAACTTAACAAATACGAGGCTTGCAATAACATTCCATTGAAGATTGATGGTTGTCATGGTAGATTATTGAAATAATATCTCAGCAACGGATGCTCCAAGAATTTGAAAATTGGTAGGAATGATCCTCAGATATAGACTATTCCAACAAGCCGCTGGCGTTTTGCGGCAGTTCCAAAATGCCGGCGTCTCGCCCATCCTCCGGCACCATGTAAAAGTTATAACGAGAGAGACAAAGAGGGAGAGCGAGAGAGAGAGAGAGTACACAAGAAATTACGTGGTTCGGTCTACGTCCACGAAGCCTTTCATTCTTTATAATTCTGAAAAATGGAATACTCTCTTACAACTACTAAATCTTGAGAGAGGAAAGAATACTAAATAGAAATTTCAGGCTGGTCTGTCAATCCGAAAATATTGGATATTGATTACAAATTTGAATTTCTTTCCCTTTGGAATAGATTTTGGCATCTTCATGTGTTGGAGCATTTGTTGTTTTCCTCTTTTCAACCTCAATTGCATTTCTTTTATATTTGGCTTGAAATTCAAGATTTGATTTACCTTGCAAGATTGATAAGAACGTTGGATCGACAACCTTATCTTTAACAAAATTCTTCTATGCCATCTGGCCCTAACTGATTTATGAAACATCGAAAACAACCAAGCTGCCATTAACGATTCCTAGGTGTGGAAAAGAAGCTAGTGAGAACGGGGGACCGGTTTTGGTTGATGAAGTCGGTCTCGCCAGTGGGAACGGGGGACCAGTTTGAATGTTCTCCTCGGACAGTTTTTGGCGGGATTTTTTAATAGTCTATTCAGATGAGTGGGAAAGAACGGGGGACCGGTTTGAAATTGGGAAGGTTTTTTTCATATTCTATTGAGATGAGTGTGAAAGATGGAGAGAGTGGAAGCTTCCATCGAAGCCATCAAGCTATTTTCGATGCTTTGAGGTATCGTTTTGATTGCACTTTCAGATGAAAACCTATTCACACATATAGGTTTTATGTTGGAGGCCCAACATTTATGATATGCTTGGACCTCTTGGGCCACAAATCTTTCTTATGGGTTTTATAAGGTGAGGTATAATATAACTTTTTGTTGTTCTCTTAAGAAAATCTCAACAAATTAAGAAGAATAAAAAAATCCTAAAACAAAATGCAAAAAATGTGAAAATATAAATGCAATACTAAAAAATGCAGAAAAAACATAAAAAAACGTGAAGAAAGCACGTCAATTTTTTTTTTTTTTCGTTTTGGCATCTTGTTGAAAAAGACCAGTGTTTATAGTTTTTTTTTGGCTGATGTATTTGTTGATGTATAAAAGGTTCTGTTTTTTTTTTTCTAATGCATTTTATGTGACAACGGTTCAAACTGGTTGTTAGCTGCAGGCATCTTGTTCCCTCTAGACGGTAACTTGCAATTGATTGATGGAGATGGTAGTGTTTGCTTGGTCAGCCAGGCGTCTGGCAAGCCCGTAATTGCCATGAAATTGGAAGGTACAGGAAACCCTACGATTTTATGTTATTATAGTTTAAAAACTAGTCGTTTAAGTCCATTTAGAATTTCAAATAGTATACTTCGCTCAAAACTTGAATGACTAAATTTGATTTTAACCGACTAAAAAATCCAATGATTTTTTTTTTATATCACAAAACTCACTTGCACGTTGAGAAACGTTATGTGATCAGGGACGGAGTCAGAATTTTTTTCAGGAGCAGGCCGACAGTCCAACCTTTGAATTTGGATAGGACTAAACTGAATTCTAATATAAAAAATACATTACACAATTAAAAAATATTATTTTTTTAATATAAAAAAAAAATCATTAGTTGGGGTGGAGCCATGGCCTAGGCGGCCCCCCTTCTCTCCACCCCTGTATGTGATGATGCAGTTAATTTAAAAGGGCCAGTGCGAGTACGAGAAACCTTTGGTGTTTGCAAAAAAGGACAGTGCAGTTTCCCAGTCCCTCCTGGTGCCAAATTTCAGTACTTGAAGCACTTTGATGTTCAACTCCCAAATTTTTGGTGAGGAAGTCACTACCGGAAGTCTAGTCGATTTTGAAAAGTATTCATATTTCGTTTATGTAGACCTTAGTGCAGAAGTAGATAATATATTAAATATTAATGCATGTGGTGAATCTTTTCTAAAGTCCATAATCACAAATAACCTATCGAAGTTTTAAGCGACAAGGTTTTTCTCAAATATGATACGGAGAACTTGAAAAAAAAGAGAAAACAAGAAAAATACGGTAAATTATTAAACATTTCAAAAAACTAAAACTGAGGGAAGAATAAAATAAGTGAGAATAATAACACAAACAAAACATAAGTATATTTACGTGCACAGATGAAGATAGGTGTTTTCCACTCATTCCCAAGTGACTCTCTTCTGTGTGTGTGCAGATTTTTACGTTTCCATTAACGGCTTATTTTTCTGTCTGCGGGTAAATTGTGGAATTATTGAGGTCCGACGTTTTCCCACGGACAAGCATCCGAGCAAATCAACGGTTAAGCTTTTTATCCCTAAAATCTTGTCTGTGATTTATGAAAAGAAGGGGAACTTACGACAGACACACACCGTGCAAATCATGCACGGCTAGAATTTTTGGTTCATGGATTGTTGGCCATGGAGTTTCGTAAGAAGATTTTTACGTTGGGTGCGGAGGAGCTAGAATATATATATATATATATATATATATATTCCAAAAAAATATACAAGAAAGTATGTTTTGGAGAATTCTAAGTGTTGGGCCGGGCCCGACACTTAAAATCCGAACCCCAGCTCGGCAAGTTTCGGGTGTCGGTTAACCTGAGCTCGACTCCTTATTGGGCTGGGCCGACCCAGCCTGATGCCCAGGCTTAGTGATATCCAATTTGCACTTAGTATTACGCAGACTACATCTGCAGTTTAGCTGGCCTTTCTCCCTTCCCTTTTCGTTATTTTTTATATTTATTTTCTTCTTTTTTGCCAATGTCTGCCTTCCTCCTAACCAACTCCTTTTAACCCATTTTTATTGATGTGTTTTCCATGTTTGTTGGCACACTGAAGAAGCAAAGCACACATGAAAAGGCTAACATATTAGGGTGTTTGATTACTCAGAATGAGAAGTAATTTAAGATCTTGGGTTCTTACGTTCCACTAAACTCTTGATTTCAACAACTATTTCAAATCTTTTGTCGGAAAGATAACATAAATTACTTAATAAAATTATAGTTCTTGCTTCATAAGATCTACGGATCTCAAGTCAAAACCCCTGTCCATTTGACTAGACCCATGAACTTGAGACATGTTGAAGATCTTGAATCTATCGCTTTGAAATTCACAGTTTGCTGAAAGGAAATAGATCTAGGGTTGACCGGCGACCCTAAATTGTAAAGAGAAAAAGAAAAAGAAAATGAAAAAGAAAGTGTTGTTACACATGAACTATATATATATATATATATATATATATAGAGAGAGAGAGAGAGAGAGATATATATATATATATATATATATATATATATATATATATGGAAAATTCGGAGTGACTGGATCGGAGAGGGAGAGATCACAGTTGCGCAACTGGATGAAGAGGACTTGTTGACCCGGACGCTCTTCTCCAAAACTACTAGTCATAGGAACCAACTATCAAAGCGTAGAGAACCTTTATCTGTGTGTGTGCGCGTGTCTGGTAAGAGAGAGAGAGAGAGTCAATATCAAAACAACTGGATGAAGAGGATTTGGAGAGAGAGAGAGAGATAGAGAAAATCCATATAAAAAACAACTGGATGAAGAGGACTTGGTGAATGGTGAGCCTTACAAGACAAGGACTCGCTTTGTTCTATTCCGGTAGTTCATTGGGCCTCTTTTAAAGAGAAAATTAGTTTATTGGGCCTCTTTTAAAGAGAAAATTATGACTTTGAAAAGTAAATATTAGGAGGCCACTTTATATTTCAGCCTTCTGTTGCTATCAAAGAAACTTCATTTGATTGATTCACAAGCATGGTAGCAACTCGGCATGGTTGAGTGTGTGGTGCATTTATTTGAGAGAAACCTGTGTGGCAAACTGGAGTTGACGCCATTTCAACTCTCACCAAGGTTCTATATGCCCCAAACTTTACGCCAGCATTGTTTCCCTCTGAAATAGAAATCTGAGACCGAGTATTATATCACATCTCCACCTCCCAGTAAAAGAAACTCATGAGAGAGAGAGAGAAGGATGCTCATGTCAAAATTGGGCATCTTCCTCTTGGCATGCTACTGCAACTGCTACTGCCAGTTTCTGCTTGCTGCTGCCCAATGGCCGCCTGCCTTCTTGGCCTTCAACGGAAGCTTCAAACGGGATGTTAGAGGCGACAGAAAAATCCTCAAAAGTGAATCAACCAACCCTGTTTTTGCATGTCGCTTCAGGTGGAATGGAACCTCTTACAACTTCTCCATCTCCATTTATGCTGATGAACCATCAACCGCTCGGGTGGTCTGGACTGCAAACACAGACAAGCCTCTGGATGATAACTCTGTTAGGAACAACACACGATAAACTCTCCTCTCGTACTCTCAAGAGGGGGTTAGAAGCAACAAGGAAGAAGACAATGATTTACGTGGTTCGGAACAATAATCTTTTACGTCCACGGTCGCACAAATCACTTGTATTTCTCTCTCTTCTATGAACACACAGAACAGACACTCACCAGCGGCGGCCATCCTCAAAACATAAGGATTAAGGCAAACCCGCATTTGTACAAAATGACATAGATGCCCTTATATAAAGAAACTTGGAGATGAGTGTCCAGTATGGATCAACTTCCATGTGTTGGGATAAAATGCGGATAAACACGAATCTACAAAAAAAAGATTCAACAACGAAGTATAGCACAAACCGATCAAGCAATAAGCAACGGATCAACGACCAAGCAATCACAAATGCACGAGAAGATTTTTACGTGGAAAACCCCTCTAAACAATGAGGGTAAAAACCACGGGGTACTACGACCCAAAACTCAATCCACTATAATCAATGATATAAGTTTTCCCACGAGGGGCTACACAAAGCCAACCCTCCAACAATAATATCTCACCAAAGCTATATGAGAAAAACAAGGGAAAAATATCACCGATTGAATGCCCAAAACGTGGATTGGGAGGAGATGCGTTTCGCCTCCTCGTTGGAATTGAATCTTGCTCAAGCCAAGCTCGCAACCTTCTCTTCCTCTTCCTCTTTTCCTTCTCTCCTTTCCTCTTCTCCTTCTCTCCTCTCTTCTTCTCCTTCTCTCCTCTTGCAGCCACCACGCACAAAAGAGAGCACACCTCTCTTTTCCCAAAAAAACGGAACCCTAGAGAGAGACGTAAGAGGGATTGAGAGAGAGAGGGGGCACATCGCGTGCCCCTCTTTTTCTTCCGCCCGTCACTTAAGTGACGGGCCGGATCGGGTCCACTTGAGGCTGGACCCGACCCAACAAGCTCCCCCTCCAACCTCAAGTGAGGGAACATTCCTGCAAAAAGAACAAAATTAATATACTGCCTTAAAGGCAGTCATCCCAACTAAGTCTCTACACATATCATGTTTCTCTTTAGGTAGAGACTTCGTCATCATATCTACAGGATTATCATCTGTATGGATCTTATCAAGAACAAGCTGCTTCGACTCTAGAACATCACGTATCCAATGATACCTCACGTCTATATGCTTTGACCTTGCATGAAAAGTAGAATTCTTTCCAAGGTGAATAGCACTCTGACTGTCACAGTAAAGCACGTACTCGTCTTGACTGAACTGAAGTTCCTGCATGAACCTCTTCATCCATAGGAGCTCCTTGCTCGCCTCTGTAGCTGCAATAAACTCTGCTTCAGTAGTAGGTAATGCTACACATTTCTGAAGTCTGGATTGCCAAGAAACTGCACCACCTGCATATGTCAATAAAAAACCAGATATAGATCTTCTCCCGTCAATGTCTCCTGCCATGTCTGAATCTGTATAACCAACGAGAATAGGTTTTTCTACCCCAAAACAAAGTTAGAAACTGCTAGTCCCACGAAGGTATCTCAAAATCCATTTAACTGCTTCCCAGTGTTTCTTTCCTGGATTTGAGACAAACCGACTAACAACACCAACTGAATGAGCAATATCAGGTCTAGTACATACCATAGCATACATCAGACTACCTGTGACTGAGGCATAGGGAATCTTCTCCATATCTTCTTTTTCTGAATCTGTCCTTGGACTCTGCTTGGTGCTCAACTTGAAATGCGCTGCAAGAGGGGTGCTAACAGGCTTTGCCTTGTTCATGTGAAATCTTTGAAGTACCTTCTCAATGTACTTCTCTTGAGATAGCCATAGCTTCTTCGACTTCCTATCTCGTGTGATCTTCATATCCAAAATCTGACTAGCAGGTCCCAAGTCTTTCATAGCAAAAGACTTGCTCAACTCCTTTTTCAAGTTTGAAATTCTCGATATATTGTTGCCAACAATAAGCATGTCATCAACATAAATCAACAAAATGTAAAATCATTACCTGAGAATTTCTTCAAAAAGACGCAGTGATCTGAAGTAGTCTTGGTGTAGCTATACTCCCCCATAAATGACTCGAACTTCTTGTACCACTGCCTAGGTGCCTGCTTCAGACCATACAAGCTTTTCTTTAATCTGCAAACATGGTTTTCTTTACCTTTTACAAGAAAACCTTCTGGCTGCATCATGTAAATTTCCTCATCAAGATCACCATGAAGAAAAGCTGTCTTCACATCCATCTGCTCGATCTCCAAATCAAGACTGGCTGTCAAACTAAGAACAACTCTGATAGATGACATCTTGACCACCGGTGAGAATATATCGTCAAAGTCAACTCCTTTCCTCTGATTGAACCCCTTCACAACCAACCTAGCTTTGTATCTTGGGTTTAGAGAGTTTTCATCATGCTTCACTCTAAAAACCCATTTGTTTCTCAATGCCCTCTTGCCTTGGGGCAACTCCACAAGCTCAAAGGTGTGGTTGTCGTAAAGTGACTGCATCTCATCTTTCATGGCTTCCATCCACTTTTCCTTGTGCACATCATGCATAGCTTCTTCATAGCATTCAGGCTCACCACTATCAGTTAACAAAATATAGTCATGTGCGGGATATCTAGTTGAGGGACGCCGCTCCCTTGTGGATCTTCGCTGCCGATCTACATCTGAGGAAGAACCCTCCAAATTATGATCGTCACCTTCGTCATCTGAATTAGGAATATATGGCACGTCTATTTGTCCTTCTCTATCATGTATCTGCCCAACATCATCATCTGGCACTGCTCTTGAAGTATTCTGCAAGGGAACATGATCCACATCGATTGGCAAATAGCTGCTATGAGAAGAATTCTTTACTGCTTTCTGAATATCCTCAATATTCTGATCTTCAGCAAATACAACATCCCTGCTTCTGACAAGCTTCTTCTCAACTGGATCATACAATCTGTAACCAAATTCATCATGGCCATAACCCAAAAACACGCACTGCCTGCTTTTTGATTCCAACTTCGACCTCTCATCCTTTGATATATGCACAAATGCCCTGCATCCAAATACACGTAAGTGCTCATAGGATACATCATTCCCATACCAAACTCTGTTAGGAACATCACCATCCAAAGGAACATGTGGAGACAAGTTAATCACATAAGCAGCAGTATGTAAAGCTTCACACCAAAATGAGTCAGATAACTTAGCTTCAGATAGGAGACATCTAACTCTCTCCATAAGTGTCCTGTTCATCCTTTCTGCCACGCCATTCAATGGAGGAGTCTTAGGTGGAGTCTTCTGGTGCCTGATGCCATGAGATATGCAATACTCATCAAATGGACCAATATACTTTCCCCCATTATCGCTGCGGACACACTTCAGCTTCTTTCCAGACTGTCTTTCAACCAGTGCATGAAAGTCCTTGAAAACACCAAGGACTTGGTCTTTCCTCTTCAAAGAATAGACCCAAACTTTCCTGGAAAAATCATCAATAAACGTGACAAAATAAAGTGCACCACCATGTGAACTTACTTTCATAGGACTGCATACATCTGTATGAACCAACTCAAGTGCTTCTGACTTTCTGGAAGGTGGATGACTCTTGAAAGAGACCCGTGTCTGCTTCCCTGCAAAACAATGACTGCATTTGTCAAGTTTATCTTTCTTTACATCTTGTAGAAGATTCTTCTTGATCAAAAATTGCAGTCCCTTGTCACTCATATGTCCCAGCCTCCTGTGCCACAACTCAATAGATTTCTCATCCTGTGTCACATGTACCATGTCTCTGGAAATCGATGCATGCATAGTATAAAGATTATTGTTGCATCTCTTGCCTCGAGCAATAATCAAGGAACCTCTAGTAAGCTTCCACTGGCCATCACCAAAAGTGTTGTGATACCCTTCTTCATCGAGCCTTCCTGCAGAGATAAGGTTCAGATGCATGTCAGGTGCATGCCTCACATCTGTCAGCTTCAATAGAGCTCCATTCGCATTCTTCAAAATGACGTCGCCTTTGCCTACAACGTAAGACAAAGAACCATTACCCATTCTCAAAGTACCAAAATCACCAGAAATATATGAAGAGAAAAAATCCTTATGGGAAGTAACATGAAGAGCTGAACCACTATCAACAAGCCAACAAGTATCGTCACTGGCAACATTAACCATGTTAGTATCACAAACAACAAACATTTCATGTTGTGCAGCAGCAGCGACATTGTCATCTCGGTCATTTTTCTTCTCCTGTTTTTCCCCAATTATATTCTCCTTCTTCAACTAGAAACAGTACTTCTTTATGTGTCCTTTCTTTCCACAGTGGTGGCATTCCAAATTCTTATATCTCGATTTGTACTTGCTTCTGCTTTTATCTCTGCCCCTGTCACTCTTGAATTTACTCCTCCCCCTGTTCTCTGTGAAAAGAACCTCTGTCTGAGAAGAGCAAGCCTGAGATTTTCTTCTCATCTCCTCATTGAGAATACCTGACTTAACAGTCTCTAAAGAAACAACCCCATTAGCTGCAGAGTTAGTAAGCGAGACTCTAAATGTCTCCCACGAATCAGGCAAAGTAGCAAGCAATAATAATCCCAAAATCTCATCTTCAAATTTAACGCCCATACTGGATAACTGACTAATGACCCCCTGAAAATCATTTAGAAAATCTGACACTGAACTGCCCTCCCTGAATCTCAAATTCATCAATCTTTTCAGAAGAAATAATTTACTACTTCCTGTCTTGGAGGCATAAAGATTTTCTAATTTTGCCCACAAACTACATGCATGATTTTCATCTTGAATATGGTTATAAACATTTTCATCCACAAATTGTCGAATGAAACCACAAACTTGTTCATGTTCAAATTCCCATTCTTCGTCAGACTTAGAATCGGGCTTTTCTTTGGCAAAAACTGGGAGGTGCATAGCCTTCACATATAAGAGATTTTTCATCTTATTTTTCCATAGACTATAATTAGTCCCATTTAGACTAATCATACGGCTAGTACCAAAATCAATTTTGTTATCCACCATGTTGGCTCTGATACCACTTTGTTGGGATAAAATGCGGATAAACACGAATCTACAAAAAAAGATTCAACAACGAAGTATAGCCCAAACCGATCAAGCAATAAGCAACGGATCAACGACCAAGCAATCACAAATGCACGAGAAGATTTTTACGTGGAAAACCCCTCTAAACAATGAGGGTAAAAACCACGGGGTACTACGACCCAAAACTCAATCCACTATAATCAATGATATAAGTTTTCCCACGAGGGGCTACACAAAACCAACCCTCCAACAATAATATCTCACCAAAGCTATATGAGAAAAACAAGGGAAAAATATCACCGATTGAATGCCCAAAACGTGGATTGGGAGGAGATGCGTTTCGCCTCCTCGTTGGAATTGAATCTTGCTCAAGCCAAGCTCGCAACCTTCTCTTCCTCTTCCTCTTTTCCTTCTCTCCTTTCCTCTTCTCCTTCTCTCCTCTCTTCTTCTCCTTCTCTCCTCTTGCAGCCACCACGCACAAAAGAGAGCACACCTCTCTTTTCCCAAAAAAACGGAACCCTAGAGAGAGACGTAAGAGGGATTGAGAGAGAGAGGGGGCACATCGCGTGCCCCTCTTTTTCTTCCGCCCGTCACTTAAGTGACGGGCCGGATCGGGTCCACTTGAGGCTGGACCCGACCCAACACCATGCACCAACAAACTCAGCCCTCAAGCTCGCTCAAGACGGTAACTTGGAGTTGGTTGATGGAAATGGTAGTGTTGCTTGGTTCACAGGCACATCCGGTAAGCCTGTAACAGCCATGAAAATGGAAGAAACAGGAAATTTGGTGCTCCTTGATGCAGAGAACTGAACGCTATGGCAGTCTTTCGATCACCCTACGGACACTTGGATTGCAAGACATCAGTTGCAGGATGGGCAGAAACTTACATCTTCCAGCTCTACAGAAGCCTCATACTTTGTCTCAACGAAAGACGGTGATTTGGGCGCGTTCATGGACGATGGGCACGGGCCACCTCTGATGTATCTCCAGTCGACGAATTTCAGCAAAAAAGTAATTCAGTGCACTAACACCGGTAAGTCCACTGGTAGCCTGCCATGGAGACCAACTGAGGCCCTGCACTTCTGGATCACATGTTGGGATTTCTCCCTATAACGTATATACAAAACCAAACGTAGATACCCTAAAACAGGATCATGCTCATGCTAAATAATTGAAATAAACGAAACCTTAAACTGAAGCGGAAGCGTACCTGAATCCATCTGATCTGGTGCACGGGAAGATCGCAGCAGGGTCTTCCAGGGTACGTGCAGCGCGCTTGAGGTCTCTCTCAGATGGAGAAGAGGAAAACCCTAGAAACCAATGTTTCAGGCAATCATTGCACGACCTGAGGGACCACTACCATTTTATAATAAGGACAATTACGGATTCCACTCATCAAAGAGTCCGTAATTCCGTACTAGTATCTATACATTTTAAAATTACCTCATACCATCTAAAATGACGTAATATCCCAAAATGCAATCATTTAAGCGGATATTTACGTTAAGACAGCCATAATGTCTGAAATTTCTCATAAACATAAGCCGACCCACCAAATGATCTTACATCACATTCTCCCTTTATGGGAATAGTCCCAAGACTGTCAGGAAAACTGCCAATCATTTCATAAAGCTGGAGTCTGACGGACGGCTGAAGGTGTATGATTGGATCACTAATGAGAATGAATGGGTGTCCTCTGAGTTGGGAAATCCATACTCAGATGCATGTCTGTATCCCCTGCAATGTGGCCGTTTTGTTGTTTGCAAGGACGGAGACTGCAGTTGCCCGATCACTTCTAAAAGTGAAGACAAGTATTTCAAGCACTTGGATCCTCAACTTCCACATAAGGGGTGTGAGGAAGCCGATTCAGTCTCTTTCTACCAGGAAACTAACAACGGGAGGTTAGTGGATTTTGGCAACTATTCTTATTTCGCTTATGTAGACCTCAGTGCAGCAGCAGGTAATATAGGAACCCTTGATTTATGCCGTGAAGCCTGTTTGAACAACTGCTCCTGTAAAGCAGTCTTCTTCAATTCTCAGAATGGAAGTACCGGTGGTAGTTGCTACTTGTTCGACGAGGTCTTCTCAATTAGAATAGAACCATCAGGACGGTAACTTGGAATTAGTTGATGGACATTGCGATGTTATTTGGTCGACAGGAACAACAGATAACTACAAGACTATAACCGTAATAAGAATGAATGGGTGTCCTCCGAGTTGGGAAATCCATACTCAGATGCATGTCTGTATCCCCTAAAATGTGGCCGCTTTGGTGTTTGCAAGGGCAATGCATGCACTTGCCGGGCACCTCCGCGTAAGGAAACCCAGTACTTCAAGCCCTTGGATGAAGAACATCCGGAGAAGGGGTGCGAATATATCAGCCCAGCCCCCTCCTGCAATGAACGCGATGCCGGAAGTTTAGTGGATTTTGGCAACTATTCTTCTTTCGCTTATGTAGACCTCAGAGCAGCAGCAGGTAATATAGGAACTCTTGATTTATGCCGTGAAGCCTGTTTGAACAACTGCTCCTGTAAAGCAGTCTTCTTCAATTCTCAGAATGGAAGTACCGGTGGTAATTGCTACTTGTTTGACCAGGTCTTCTCAATTAGAATAGACCCATTATACAACCAGACCTATACTTCGAGGGCGTTTTTCAAAGTATCAAGACTGTCAATATCTCAACCTCAACCTCCTATGTCTGAGTCACAAGGTGAAGGAGAACAGCATAGCAAGTACGCTAAGGCCATCATCGGAATTGCAGTTGGATCATTGGCGGTTGCGGTTTTTGTTGCTGGAATTATTGTGTTTCGAGTCAAAAGGAAGAGGATGAAGAGGAAGGTGAATTGGACCAATTGCCTGGAATGATGCCCAGGAGATTTTCTTGTGAAGAGTTGAAGACGGCCACTGGGGTTTTTCAAATGATCCTCGGTCAGGGAGGGTTCGGTGCTGTTTTCCAGGGAGTCCTGAGCGACGGCATCCAAGTTGCAGTGAAGAGGCTGGACAATAAAGGGCAGGGGACAAAGGAGTTTGTGGGAGAGGTTCAAACCATTGGTCGCATCCATCACATCAATCTGGTAAGGCTGGTAGGTTTCTGTGCTACGAAATCACACAGACTCCTGGTCTATGAGTATATGTCCAAGGGCTCGTTAGATAAATGGATTTTCCATGAAAATGATAACCCAAATCTTGATTGGAAAACCAGGATGAACATCATAATCGGCATGGCAAAAGGGTTGTGCTATCTTCATGAAGAGTGCTGTCAGAGAATCGCGCACTTGGACATCAAACCGCAGAATATTCTCTTGGATGAAAGTTTCAAAGCTAAAGTTTCAGATTTTGGTTTGTCTAAGCTGATCAGGAGAGATGAGAGCCAAGTATTTACCACCATGAGAGGAACCCCAGGCTACCTCGCGCCGGAGTGGCTGAGTGCCGCCATATCAGAGAAGGCCGACGTTTACAGCTTCGGAGTAGTGGTCATGGAAATTGTCTGTGGAAGAAAGAACCTGGACCCTTCTCAGCCTGAAGAAAGCAGGCATTTACGCCCTGTTTGGTTGGAGGGAAAGGGAGGGAAAGGGATGGAGGGAAAGGGAGGGAAATGAATGGAAAGGGAAGGGAAGGGAAGAGAAAGGGAAGGGAAGGGAATAAAATGGAAAGAGGTGATTATAAAAGCTTGTTTGGATAAAAGTGAATGGAATGGAAAGGAAACTATACAATTTATAATAATACCCACAATAGTCAAAAGGTTGAGAGGCAGGGAGAAAAAAAACGTGGAGGGGTATTGTAGGTAGTCAACACTTTTGTACTTACTCCATTTCCTTTCCCTCCCAATCCGTCCGATTTGGGAGGGATTGAATTTACACTATACAATCCTTTCATTTCTTTTCCTTTCCTTTCCCTCCCCTCCCATCCAAACAGACTTTCTCTCTTTCCCTTCCTTTCCCTCCTTTCTAATTAGCCAACCAAACACAAGAGGGATTGCTGAATCCCTCCCTTTCCCTCCCTTTCCTTCCAACCAAACAGGCCCTTTTACTGAAACTGCTGCAACTCTCCGCACAAGAGAACCAACTCTTAGATCTTGTCGACATGGTAAACGAAGAAAAATCACATTATGGAGAAGATGCAATGAGAGTAATGAGGATTGCGATATGGTGCTTGCAGAATGATCACACCAAGAGGCCTCCAATGTCTCAGGTGGTAAAGGCTTTGGAGGGAGCCATGGTTTTGGACGCAGGCCACATTGATTTTGGCACTTTCCATACATTGGAGCCTCAATCAGGACCTGAAACGCAAAGTGGATCAGAAATACAGACGGGAACAAACGATTCTCTTTTCCTTTCAGGTCCCAGGTGAAACCTATGCTGTACACCTATTGGTTTTTTCCCGTTTCTTTCACCAAATTGCGTCACAAAATCGTGTACTTAGTCTACTCCAGAATTTAATATTTGATGGTATTGCTTTTCCTGGCCATAGGGATGATATTCTTACAGCAGCCACATTCTATTTTCAAAACTCATGCGATGCCTCAGACATGTTGCATCTTGGTGACTTTCGAATGCCGCAATCTTCACACTCTACTTGGTAGAATGCGAAGAAAAGTAACCACTGTACATTCATTTGTTTCTATTGTATATTTTGTTGCGGACAGGGGCGAGCTGAACTCCCGTAGCTGTGATCTTTTTTTACCGTATTGTGGCAGCTCTTGTTCTTCTGTGTGCTAAACATATTAAAACTTCTATACTTGGAAATATGTCATGAGTAATTCAAGTTTCTTTTATCTTAATGGCACTTGATATGGGTTGTCTGTCATACTCAAAGAATTCATATTACAGAGCTCCAAGAGTTCAATCTCAGTTGGGGAAGGGTGCCCTCTGATTCCTAAATAACTCATCCTTGTGGACGTTATTGCTTTTCCATTATATGGATGACCTTTTCCATCTAACTTCTGATCACTTGGGGGCTGGGGCCCATATTAAGTTTGGATCCATCCAGTTCCGGATCTGGTATACATTTAGTAGAGGGTCCACTTAAAGATAGCACACAAGAGGCATGGTTGCAGTCTCATGGTTCATTTCTGACGCTGAGCGAAACTTGATTTCGAACAACCCCATTGTCTGCCTGACTTTGATGCTGCCTTTTGAAAAATCTTCTTTGGATGATTTGTCCATGGGACATGATTCCTGATCTTCAAGGAATCAGAACATTTTTGCCTTTGTTTAGTGCAGGGAAATTGAAATGATGGCTATTTCTTCCATACTATCTTTGTTTTTTTATTGTCGTTTGGCTGCTTGGACGCACTTCTTTTTTTTTTTTTTCCTAAAAAGGTACATTTCGCAGTTTACATATCGCAAATTATTTTCACATGTTAATTCTCCAAAACATACTGTCCACCTAGTTGTTGGGACTCCGTAACAAAAGGCAAAAGGTGAATCCTGGTGAAGGTCAGACACTGTAAGTGATTAAAAGTGTTGACATAATCGGGGGATTTGTTGACGGTCTTCTCCAGAACTTCTCAAATGGTCCAACCATTTAGAGATTTTGTCCAGAACTTCTCAAATGGTCCAAACCATTTAGAGATTTTTTTTTTACGTTTGTGAGAGAGAGAGAGCGACAAGATGGAAATTCAATAACAAAAGAAGCTGGATGAAGGATGAAGATGATTTGGTGAAGTTACAAGCGAAGGACTCGCTTCGTTCGATTCCGGTAGTTTATTGGACTCTTTTAAAGCGAAAAAAATGACTCGAAAAGTAAATATTAAGACGCCGCTTTAAGAAGCTTCAGTTGACTGATTCGTGAGCATCGTAACAAGCCGACATGATTTATTGTGTGGTGCTTCTTGTTGTTGAGCGAAACCTGTGCGGCGAAGTGAGATGACGCCATTTCATTTCCCACCGCAGTTCTATATTATGCCCCAAACTTTACGCAGAAATTATTGGTTGTAAATGACAGAAAAGTGAAGTGTCCTTTGAGACGATGGCTGAAGATCGTTGGCTGGCAGTGACTGCGACGGCAGCGAATGCCAGCAGTCCAAAGTTGACTACATTTTCTTCCATGAACAGGGAGGGTAAAATGAAGGCAGAGGTTGAAAACAGAAACAGAGACAGAGAACAGGGAGGATAAGAGGTTGTGTGTGTGGTGCATTTATTTGAGAGAAACCTCTGTGGCGAAGTGGAGTTGACGCCATTTCAACTCTCACCACGGTCCTATATGCCCCAAACTTTACGCCAGCATTGTTTTCCTCTCAAATAGAAATCTGATAACCCGAGTATTATATCACATCTCCACCTCCCAGTAAAAGAAACTCATGAGAGAGAGAGAGAGATAGAAGGATGCTCATGTCAAAATTGGCCATCTTCCTCTTGGCATGCTACTGCAACTGCTACTGCCAGTTTCTGCTTGCTTCTGCCCAATCGTCGCCTGCCTTCTTGGCTTTCAATGGAAGCTTCAAATGGGATGTTACAGGCGAAAGAGAAATCCTCAAAAGTGAATCAACCAACCCTGTTTTTGCGTGTGGCTTCATCGAGGATGGAACCTCTTACAACTTCTCCATCTCCATTTATGCTGATGAACCATCAACCGCTAGGGTGGTGGTCTGGACTGCAAACACAGACAAGCCTCTGGATGATAACTCAGCCCTCAAGCTCGCTCAAGACGGTAACTTGGAGTTGGTGTATGGAAATGGTAGTGTTGCTTGGTCCACACGCACATCCGGTAAGCCTGTAACAGCCATGAAACTGGAAGAAACAGGAAATTTGGTGCTCCTTGATGCAGAGAACAGAACGCTATGGCAGTCTTTCGATCACCCTACGGACACTCTGGTTGCCGGTCAAAGGCTGCAGGAAGGTCAGAGACTTACATCTTTTTCCAACTCCCCCAAAGCTTCATACTTTGTTTTAGCGAAAGATGGTGATTTGAGAGCATTCATCGACGGTAAGCCGCCTCAGATGTATCTCCAATTGAAGGATTTCCGCAAGCTCGTAAGAGAGTGCAGAAACTATACTACAAGCAGATATAATAGTTACGCAAAGCTGCTTAATGTCACAAGAGAGAACTGCAACAAAACAACGCCCCAGTTCTTGATCATAGCCTCGGTTTATGGAAACACCACACAGCCGCCTCTCATTAGATCTCCCAACCATTTCCTGAAGCTGGAGTCTGATGGACGGCTGGTGGTCTATGATTGGAACGCTGATGGGAGTGGATGGATGCTTCAAGAGTTTGGAAATAACGACTCAAACCCATGTCTATATCCTTTAAGATGTGGCCGTTTTGGTGTTTGCAACAACGGAGACTGCAGTTGCCCGACCACTTCTAAAGGTGAAGACAATTATTTCAAGCACTCGAATCCTCAACTTCCACATATGGGGTGTGAGGAAATCGGTTCAGTCCCTTCCTGCAAGGAGCCTAACAACTGGAGCTTAGTGGATTTTGGCAACTATTCTTATTTTGGTTATGTAGACTCCAATGCAGCAGCAGGTGATATAATAAGTCTTGATGCATGTCGTAAAGCTTGCCTCTACAACTGCTCCTGTAAAGCTGCCTTTTTCAATTATCAGAATGATAATAGTACAAGTAAGTGCTATTTGTTAGGCGAGGTCTTCTCAATCAGGGCAGAGACGTTAGAAGGAGGGACCTATATTTCTCGGGCATTTTTCAAAGTATCAAACTGGTCAGTACCTCAAGATCATCGAAAACAGGATGATCCCAAGGACGCCTTGTCCATTATTGGAATTGCAATGGGATCTTCGGCAGTTGCCGTTTTTGTTGTGGGGACAATTGTTTTTTTGGTCATGAGGAAAAGGGAAGAAGAAGATGAAGGGGAAGATGAATTGGACCAAGTTTCTGGAATGGTGCCCAGGAGATTTTCTTATGAAGAATTGAAGACCGCAACTGGGGATTTTCAGACGATTCTTGGCCAGGGAGGTTTTGGTTCTGTTTTTGAGGGAGTCCTGAATGATGGCACGCGCATTGCAGTGAAGAGGCTGGACAACATAGGGCAGGGGATGAAGGAGTTTGTAGCAGAGGTTCAAACAATTGGCAGCATTCACCACATGAATCTGGTAAGGCTGGTGGGTTTCTGTGCTAGAAAATCACACAGGCTCCTGGTCTATGAGTACATGTCCAATGGCTCATTGGACAAGTGGATCTTCCATGAAAATGGGAACCCAAGTCTTGATTGGAAAACTAGACAGAGCATCATAATCGGCACCTCAAAAGGGTTGTGCTATCTCCATGAAGAGTGCAGTCACAGAATTGCACACTTGGACGTCAAACCACAGAACATACTTCTTGATGAAAATTACAGTGCTAAGCTTTCAGATTTTGGTTTGTCTAAGCTAATCAGCAGAGATCAGAGTCAAGTGGTGACCACCATGAGAGGAACACCTGGTTACCTCGCACCAGAGTGGTTGAGCGCAAGTATCTCAGAGAAAGCCGATGTCTACAGCTTCGGAGTAGTGGTCATGGAAGTCGTTTGTGGAAGAAGGAACCTGGACCTTTCTCAGCCAGAAGGAAGCAGACACTTACTAAAACTGTTGTACTTGGCACAAGAGAACCAACTGTTGGATCTTGTTGACATGACGGATGAAGAAAGGTCACGTGATGGAGAAGAAGCAGTGAGAGTAATGAGGATTGCAATGTGGTGCTTGCAGAATGATGACACCAGGAGGCCCCCAATGTCTCAGGTGGTAAAGGCTTTGGAGGGAACCATAGAACTGGATGGCCACATTGAGCTTGATCCTTTCTATGCAATGGAGCGGCGATCGTCTTCACAGACGCAGAGTGGATCAGAAACTCAAAGTGACACCCAATTCCTTCTACTTTCAGGCCCTAGGTAAAAGCTTGGCTTCACATCCATGGTCCTGAACACCAATGTTCGACTATCGTTTTGAAGTAATTAGGACAAATTATGTTCTTCACGAACCAGCGGAGTTCTGCTTCTTTTAATTGTCCTTCTGAAGATAGTTGATGACAGTTTTTTTTTTCCAAACTATATTGCTTTTTATTGTTAATTGCTGCGTATTTATGGACAATTTAAAAAAGTATTTAGAATTATACCCACCAATCTGGCTGAATAACAGAGCTTCAAATCTCTCTCTCTCCCTCTCTCTCTCTCTACACATTTTGGGCAAAATCAGATCAAACGTTATGGTCAATTTCTCTATCATTACCTTATATGGGTAAATCTGCATTGAGGAGCTGAGCTTCCAGACTTGGGTTCTTTTCTTACCACTATAGCAGCTTGTTTTGTTTGCTCAGTGTCATCAAAACATGTGAAAGTTGCTTTACATGGAGATATTTCATGAGCAAATTCAAGTTTATTCTTGCTTAGTAGCATTAATTGCATATTGTCAAACTCAAATATGTTTGATAGCTTCGAAATCTTCAGTCTGACGCTACCAGAGATTTTAAAATCATGGATCTGTGGTCAGACCCTTCCCCACTCTGACCACAAATCCATGGTTTTACAAGGCAACTCAGATTGAAGATTATCAATTGAGAAATTTACTGTTTGTTTGAGCTGTAGATTTAACCGAACGTGGATCTAAAATCAGCCTCGGTTCTATCAAACATATAGACATGCTTGGCTTCCGTTGGATGTACTGAGATCCATTGCATATCGACCCTGCTGATGCACATTGTATCATTGTTAAAGAAACAAGATGGATGAAAAGAGCGACTCTTTCATCTAAATGTTTATAAATATCAGATCTTATGATGCTAGTGATATTCAAGTAGGGTTGTTAGTCTAACTTCGGGTTTGAATTCACTTACACAGAATTTGATTTAATCAAATCAAATAAACACTGGATCTAAGCAATTCTATTTTAAAATATGGTGATAGCTACACTGCCACCAGTGCTCGTATATCTCATATCATCAACGCTGCACTTTACTTTCTTCATTGAGTTAAAGAGTGATTGTTTGATCCATTGATTTAAGGAACACAACTGTGATGGTGGGAGAGGTTGTTATATATATATATGTCACGGAGATATTTCATGGGCTCATCCAAGTTCGTCTTATCTTAGTAGAACGGAGTACAGAAATGATTTATATAAACGTTAATGGCTTTCAGATTTACATGCACTGCAGCACAGATATTCAGCAATTTCGCCTCTGTTGAAGATAGGTGATCTCCTCTCAAATTTTCACGTTTCTTCTTTTTCTGTCAGCAGATAAACCTATTTATGTTTCCACTGTTACGGCATAACATATGCAACTTAGCAGCATTGGCGGATCCCTTTATTCTGTTCATTAGCATTTCAGATTCGAGCGTAGAACCTTCTACTAATTTGATAAGAAATACTTGAACCGATTAGATTCTCTCTTTCCTTGTACCAGATTCATACTTAATCGATTCAATATCAATCCGTTAAATTCTGAGGAACCCTTACATTTACATAATACATAAGAAAACAACTCATTATAGGATTACCGTGACCACCTATTGAGTTATTTAATTAAAGTTAGACATCTTGAAAAAGTCACTCAATTTGAGACCAATTCTTAGTGGTAAGAGTCGCTCAATCTCAGACCAATTCTTAGTGGTGGGCCTTGTGTTGCCGTTGATAGGATGAGTCATTTTTTTTATAGGGCATTAAATATATAGTATTAAAATTTATGAGATAGTGACTCGGGTCTCCTATAATATAACTGGACATAAGTCTACCTATACAACTGGATCTAACTACCAAGAACTAATTCTTGATTTCATTATACTTTTTCAAATTTTGCATAATGATAGATAGTTCGCTTAACATTGTTATTGTCATAATTATGAGGGAAAAGGGAGGATTCGACCAGGCCCACTGCAGCCGATGAGAAGCAGATGAAGAAGGGAAATGGAAGCAAGAAAGTGCGCAGACGAATGATTACTTAATAATAAAGTGTACATTGAAAAATATGAAGGGATTTTAAGAAGCTTTGGTATAAGCTGTGCAGAGAACCAAAACTCGACCATGGCAGTTCCAGGCAGCTTCGAGCGAGGGAAAGAGGGAGATCCGGGGTGCCTCCTTTTGCCTATCAAACTTGAGACCCGAGGTAAAATGCATCTTAAATCCTCTGATTTAAAATTCTCGAATATCAAATCCACTATCGATCTAAAATCCTAAGCAAACAAACACGGCCTTGCTAAAACTTCTTTGAAAGTACATGTTAAAGAGCATACGACGGCTACGGTCCTCGTCTTGACACGTAGATGTAGATAAGCACTTGGACACTTTTTTTTTTCTTTCAAAAAAGTACATTTTGAAGTTTACATATCGCATATTATTTTTGCATGTTATTTTTCCAAAACATACTGTTCACTTGATGTTGGAACTCCATAGAGGCAAAAGCCAGGCGATTGAAGGTATTGACGTCATCAGAGGATTTGTTGATGGTCTTTTATAACTACCCAAATGGTCCAACCATCAAAGCATACAAATTTTTATGATTTTTATAAGAAAAAGAGAGAGCTGTTAAAATAAAAATGCATAATAAAATTTGGGAACAAAAAGTTCGATACATAAAAATAAAATAATAGAATGAAGTATACAAAAAGACAGCAACACAATAAAACAAAATAAGAAAGGTGAAAAAAAAGTGGATAGACGGAGTGGTAGAATCACATAACAGTAAACAAACGCAAAGTAGAGATCACCCTACCTATCAAGAATAGGTACTTCTGAAGATCCTGTTATTGCGCTCTTAGTAAATGTGCCACTAAAAAGATATAAGCCACAACCTCCAAACACGATTCCAGGAAAATAACAGCTAGGAAGGAATGAAATAAAGAAAAAAAAAGGTGAATGGAAGACAACTAGACAAGTTTAAAAGTCTACGAACTAATGAATACTAAAAAACACTATAACAAGACAGAAAGAGTTGATGAATACTAAAAAACACTATAACAAGACCGAAAGAGTTGACAAAATAGAAATTCAATACCAAACTAGAGTTAGTCAAAGAACCCAAAAAATAGATGACAAAATAGAAATTCAATACCAAATGAGAGTAGTAGTCAAAGAGAATGACTCGCTTCCTTCTATTCCGGTAGTTTTATTGAACTCCTTTTAAAGCTAAAAAATCGACTCTAAAAGTAAATATTAGGACGCCGCTTTAAGAAACTTCAGTTGACTGATTCATGAGCATCGTAACAACCCGACATGATTTAGTTTTTGGTGAGATAACGCCATTTCATCTCCCACAACAGTTCTATATGCCCCAAACGTTACATCGCAATTATTGGTTGTAAATGACAGAAAAGTAAAGCGTCTTTTGCGACCATGGCTGAAGATCGTTGGCTGCAGTGATAGCGACGGCAACAATTGCCAGCAGTCCAAAGTTGACTACATTTTCTTCCTTGAACAGGGAGGCTAAAATGAAGGCAGAGGTTGGAAACAAGTGAGGAGCAGAGGATTCTCATGGAAAACTGCGGCATCATCTTCTTGACATGCTGCTGCTACCTTTTTCTGATATCTTCTGCTCAGCTTCCACCCTTCTTGGCTGTTGGGAAGAACTTCATATGGAATGTTAGCAGCGAAGGATACATCCTCCAAACTCAATCGACTAACCCCACCTTTGCTTGTGGCTTCCATAGTAATGGCACCTCCTACTACTTCTCCGTCTTCATGTCTGCTGATCTAACTTCTTCATCATCAGAGAATCAGACGGTGATGGTCTGGACTGCAAACCGAGACGAGCATCTGGATGCTAGCTCCATCCTCAGGCTCTCTCAGGACGGTAACTTGGAGTTAGTTGATGGAGGTCGCGATGTTATTTGGAAAGCAGGAACAGCAGATAACTATAAGAGTATAACCGCCATGAAACTCGAAGAGTCAGGAAACTTGGTGCTCCTTGATGCGGATAATGCGACAGTATGGCATGTTGGGATTTCTCCCCATAATGCATATACAAAACCAAATGTATATACTCTAAAACAGGATCATGCTCATGCTAAATCATTGAAATAAACGAAACCTTAAACTGAAGCGGAAGCGTACCTGAATCCATCTGATCTGGTGCACGGGAAGATCGCAGCAGGGTCTTCTAGAGTACGTGCGGCGCGCTTGAGGTCTCTCTCAAATGGGGAAGAGGAAAACCCTAGAAACCAATGTTTCAGGCAACCATTGCACGACCCCAAGGACCACTACCATTTTATAATAAGGACAATTATGGATTCCACCCATCAAAGAGTCCGTAATTTCGTACTGGTATCTATACATTTCAAAATTACCCCATACCATCTAAAATGACGTAATATACCAAAATGCAATCACTTAAGCGGATATTTACATTAAGCCAGCCATAATGTCTGAAATTCCTTATAGACATATGTCGGCCCACCAATTGATCTTACAATCTCCCACTTGGGCCAAATATGTCTTACTACATTCAGACATTACATAAAACCTTAGGAGCTCATAATTACTATCTCATTAAACGTCATTTTCACCAATCTCGTCCATGACCATATCAACACAGAACCAAAGCGGCTTTCGCTATATCAAAATTAGCTAAACCGTCAATGATTACAAATGTTAACATAACCAATGACATAGATCTGATATGGATGTATAGCATGAGAATTACATGCAATGTGATTACAACATGTCTATTCTCAACTGGTCCAACTTTAAAACCTGATGGAGATAAAAAATAAACACATTAAATACAGAATGGAACCAAAGAACTTTAAACTTTATTCTGCACAAAACTAAATATGTGTCCATACATTAGAGCAAACAAAATACAAACTCCCACTAAACCAGCACATTATCCAAGGATAACACCTCCATATGAACAACATGTTCGTGAAAGACCTTATGTGTTAAACCCTTGGTAAGCGGATCCGCAAATCATAGAGTTTGTCCCAATGTGCTCTAAAGACACCTGACCATTCTGTATCATCTCTTTAACAGCAAAAAAAAACTTAATGTCGATGTGCTTCGACTTTGACAAACTGTGGCTGTTATAAGAGTACATGACTGCTGAATTATTGTCACACAACAACCTTAGTGGTATTTCTATACCATACATAATACGCAGCCTCGTGACAAAATTCTGTAATCACAAAACCTGATTGGATGTTATTATCTTGGCACCCAGCAAAGTCAGAATCTAAATACCCAATGATCTCCCACTGGTCTGACTTCCTGTATGTGAGCATAAAACCTTTTGTTCTTTGTAAGTACTTCAATACCCTTTTGGCTGCTTTCCAATGATACATTCCAAGATCACTTAAGTATCTGCCAAACATTCCAACGATAAATGCAATATCCGGACGAGTACAAACCTGAGCATACATAAGGCTTCCCACAACAAACGAATAGGGAATCCTTTCCATTTCCTTAGATTCGATTTCACTTTTAGGGCACTGTTTGAGACTAAACTTGTCTCCTTTAACAACTGGAGTATCTTCTGGTTTATAATCCTTCATGCCATATCGCTGAAGCACCTTATCAATGTAGGCCTTTTGTGATAATCCAAAAATACCCCGAGAACGATCTCGAAATATTTTAGATTCCTAATACAAAAGATGCACAACTAAGATCCTTCATGTCAAACTGCCGATGACAAAAATTTCTTAGTTTCATGCAATATACACACATCAATACTTGCTAGCAATATATCATCGACATATAAAACCAGAAAGATAAATTTGCCCCACTGAAGTTTTGGTATACACATTCATCAACCATATTAGTCTCGAAACCAAATGAAACTATAGCTTGATGAAATTTGTAATACCACTGACGGGAAGCTTGCTTTAGCCCATAGATGGATTTCTTAAGCTTGCAAACCATTTTTTTTGCATTTCCTGAAGCAAAGTTTTCTGGTTGCACCATATATATCGTTTCATCAATGTCTCCTTTTAGAAATACTGTCTCAACATCCATCTGATGCAGCTCTAAGTCAAAATGAGCCACAAGTGCCATTATGGTCCTAAAAGAGTCTTTCGACGAAACTGGAGAGAAAGTCTCTGTATAATCAATGCCTTTCTTTTGAGTAAAGCTCTTTGTAACAAGACGTGTCTTATACCTTTCGATGTTTTCTAATGAATCCCTCCTGGTTTTAAATATTCATTTACAACCAATGGGTTTCACACCTTCAGGCAAGGGAACAACATCCCATACGTCATTGTCCATCATGGACTTTATTTCTTCACTCATGGCATCTATCCACTTATGAGATTTAGAACTCTTTATTGCTTGCTGGAAGTTAATAGGATCATCTTCCATTAAGTCCATATCAACATCATGTTCTTGGAGATAGACAAAATCATTTGAAATTGTATTTCTCCTCTCTCTAGTGGATCTCCTCAGTGGCACCTCTACTTGATTTTCTTGATGTTGTTGAGTTTGTTCTTCAGTATAGAGATCGACATCATTGCCTTCTTCTGAATAGAGTGGACTCAGGTCCCTCTTCAAAGACAATGCTTCTAACCTGATCACCTCCCCAAACTCAATATCCTCAAAGAAATGGGCATTTCCCTTTTAAAGAAAGACTTACTGAATGAATTATAAAACTTAAGGCTGGGCATCGGGCCGGCCCGATAAAAATGTAAAAATGAAGCCCAATAACCTAAACGGGCCGGCCCGAGGCCCGGCCCGTTTCTAAACGGGCTGGGCCGAGCCCAAGTCATATCGGGCCTCGGGCTTCGGTCAAGGCCCGAGGCCCGGCCCGGCCCGATTAATAATGGGCCGGGCGGGCTGAGATGGGCTTCGGCCCGGCCCGTTATTGAAAAAACTCAGACACAACGAATGCATGAGGCAGCACAATTTACAGCTTCTGATGATGAAACACCATGGAGTATCAAGTTCTTTTATAGGCACATTGATAGTTTACAGACTGAAGACCTTCACGGCAGCCGGCACACGGTCACCGGAGAAGGCAGCCGATGGCGACAGCGACGACCGGAGGAGCAGCCGATGGGCGAAGAGGAGGCAATGCCGCAAATGCAATCTCTCGAGTCTCGACGGGCGACGGTGACGACGGAAGTTCGAAAAGTAAACCCTAACTCTCTAAGCTCAAGTTCATTTTTATTTAACCCTAGGTCCCTAACGAGTAACGAAGTTCATTTAAAAAAAAAAAAAAAAGAACGGGCTTCGCGGGCCGCCACCGATCAAAGCGGCTGGCCCGCGCCCGGCCCGTTAGTTAGACTACTATAAAAGCAAGGCCCGCGCCCGGGACCGAGTCGGGCCGGGTACCAGGTACCGGGTACCCGGCGGCGGCCCGGCCCGGTGCCCAGGCTTAATAAAACTTATAACCCCTTAATGTTTGTTCATTTTCCCTTTATACATGCAATGCAAACATTAAAGTCTGCAAAATCAAGGGACTCAAGAATTCTTTTTGACATAAGCCTTTATATTCTCTTTTCAGAGATATGTCCTAAACGTCAATGCCACAACATAATAGAATTCTAATTTGCTCATTTTACTTTTAGTACCACTAGACATAACATGCAAGATTTCATTATATAAAGCAACCGTATCAAGCAAATAAAGGTTATCGCTACTAGACAAAGAACCAGTGACAATCAAATTTGAATACAGAAACAACTTAAATTTACTTCCTCCAAATGAACAATAATAACCAAACTTGTTCAATGAGGAAATAGGAACCAAATTCCATCTAAAAGACGGTACCACATAAGTTTCTGTCAAATTCAAATAGCAACCAGTTTTTAACAATAACCAAAAATCTGCTATGGCTTCAACCTTCGCCTTCTTGCCATCGCCCACATAGATGAATCTTTCAGCATCATTTAGCGTTCGACAATTTTGGCAGCTTTGCATAGATACTATGTGAGTAGTAACACTGAATCTACCCACAAAGTACTCCTGAGTACTGAAGTTAAATTAACCTTCGAACAAACCAAAGTGAGAAGTGTACATTTCATTTCACGTCATGCGTGATACTCAGTACAATCCTCTTTCATATGACCTTCACCCTTACAAAAGAAGCAGCCTAAAAGGCCTTCCTTATGCTTCTTCTGTTTCTTAACGGATGATTGGTCAATGGCAACTTCTATAACAGTCTTTCTTTTCTTACTTGAAAAAATCGAATCATTTAACTCATGAATAGTACTCATAATTTGCAAATATCATATAAGCAGAACTCACTGTACAAAGAACAAACCAAAGCATGCTCACAATCAATACATGTACAAAGATGAAACAACAAATATAAATGAATTTAAACACAATGGTCCAAAACCCCATCACAAGGTACTGGTGCAACGTTAATATCCAATCTTTAGATTGAAATACTAACTGCAAGTGGTATTCTTGGTCAACAATGAATATATATAATTAACTCTGTCAAACAACGAGCCTATCTTTGGATTGACTCACTATTCAAATGGAAACCTGAAAAATTATCACATATTCATTGCCCTGTATACTTAAACCTGACCAAGCAACAATCCTCCTTTGGATTGATCATGGACCGCATGGATCAAGTATACTATCATTTAATGTTCAAAACAGGCAAATTCGTACAATAGATGTCACTTTGGCGACATAAAGTACAAACGTACTCATTTTAAACAACAAGACATGGCCAAAGATCAAATTCATAATCCAAATATTCATCTAAAGTACACCCATAATTTTAATAACATGCAAAACATGATACATGAATTAAAATTTACATACAAAATTTGCCATTCATTGAATACAAAACCAAAAGATTCAATGATGTGACACATACAAAATTGCCTTACATGAATCCAAAACCTGATGCATAAACCAAATTACCATACATGTATGCCCTACATTAAATCCAAAACCAAAATGATTCAATGAAATGGACCCAAAAGAGTCCAAAATTTATAAACCGGTACCATAATCGTGCTTAAGAGGGTCAAGAACTACTGAATCGGCCTTAAAATTGACTGTATCGTTCTTAAACCACAACAAAAACACCCACAAAGGCCCTAAATATGGTTGAACCAGTCTAAAAATTGGACGAACCGTTCAAAATTAGACCGTATCGGTTCCAAAACCCAATGAACCGGTTAAAAATGGCAAAAATAGGTTCAAAAACTGAATGAACCGGTCCTGAAAGCCCTGAATCGGTTCTAAAACTGAATGAACCGGTCCCAAAATGGTCTGAATCGGGTTTAAAAGGTCTGAACCGGTTCTAAAACTGAATGAACCGCTCCACCAAATGTCTGAATCGATCCCCGAAGGTGCGAACCGGTTCCAAAAGGGTACGAGCCGGTTTGAAAACCAACTGAACCGGTCCAGAAAAGATCTGAATCGGTCCCAACATGTCAGAACCGGTTCTAAATCGAGTTGAATCGGTCTGAAACTGAATGAACCGGTTCGATTCTTTTCAAAACCGGTTTGACAATAACGAACCGTTTCTTAAAAGTTAAACCATGGATACGGGTCGGGTCCGACAGGACCCAACCCGGTCCAAAAAAACTTAACGCGGGCGCAGGCGCGGCAAACGAATTTTTTTTTTTTTAAAAGCTAATGGATCCGGATCGAGTCTGCAAGACCCGACCCGGTCCGCCCGCCCGCTCGACCGTGCGAGCGATCACAGGCGTTGCCTCCACTGCTCGCCTGCCGAACGGCAGGCAGGCGGTGAAGCTCCACCGGGAGGCCACCCAACTGCGTGGGTGGCCGCCGGCGGGCGCCGCCAGGACGGCCGGCCGTCGCCCGCCAAAAAAAATGGCCAATACCGCCGGTTTGATCCTCTGCTTTTGCAAATCTGCCCCTTTCCTATTTTGTGCATTTGCATCGAGAACGAGAGAGCCACCGGAGAGCTGGGTGGGCGCCGGCGAGAGGCACGGCGCCGTCCAGCGACGGGAAACTCCTCCGGCGGTGGAGATGCGCAGGTGGGTGCCGGAATCGGGCCCTCCCGCTCCACTGCCTTCCCTCTTGTCGCCTACCCTGTTTCCCCTTTCTTCTATCGCCTGCAACGCCCGACGCAAGGGAGCCACCGGTGTTGTTGGGTGGTCGCCGACGGGCGCCGCCTGGACGGCCAGAAGCCACCCGTCGCCCATCCGGCGACCGACGCCCGCTGATCCGGCCGTCCCCTTCCTTATGCGTCGTCTCCATATGGCTGCAACGGAAGCCCGACGGCTTCCGTCGCACGCCCTTTACATTTTTTTGTTTTTTTTGAAAAACAAAAACTTGCAGTCGAAGAATCAAAAGGGGAAACATCCGAATGGGAATAACGCACAAAATCATCAATAATCAACGATTTAACGAAGAACATAGGCTCTGATACCAATTGTTGGGATTTCTCCCCATAACGCATATACAAAACCAAATGTATATACCATAAAACATGATCATGCTCACGCTCAATCATTGAAATAAACGAAACCTTAAACTGAAGCGGAAGCGTACCGAAATCCATCTGATCTGGTGCACGGGAAGATCGCAGCAGGGTCTTCCAGAGTACGTGCGGCGCGCTTGAGGTCTCTTTCAGATGGGGAAGAGGAAAACCCTAGAAACCAATGTTTCAGGCAACCATTGCACGACCCTAGGGACCACTACCATTTTATAATAAGGACAATTACGGATTCCACCCATCAAAGAGTCTGTAATTCCGTACTGGTATATATACATTTCAAAATTACCTCATACCATCTAAAATGACGTAATATCCCAAAATGCAATCACTTAAGCGGATATTTACATTAAGACAGCGATAATGTCTGAAATTCCTCATAGACATATGTCGGCCCACCAATTGATCTTACATGGCAGTCTTTTGATCACCCCACGGATACTCTGTTGCAGGACATCAGCTGAAGGATGGGCAGAAACTTACATCTTCTTCCAGCTCTACTAATGCCTCATATTTTGTCTCAACGAAAGACGGTGATTTGAGCGCGTTCATCGACGATGGGCCACCTCAGATGTATCTCCAGTTGAAGGATTTCAGCAAAACAGCAAGTCGGTGCATTAACACTGGTAACTCCACTGGAAGGCTGCGTTGCGGACCAACTAAGGCCCAGTTCTTGATCACATTTTCCCTTTATCGGAGCAGTCCCAAGACTGTCAGGAAGACTGCGAATCATTTCATAAGGCTGGAGTCTGATGGACGGCTGATGGTTTATGATTGGAACACTAATGAGAATGAATGGATGTCCTCTGATTTGGGAAATCCATACTCAGATGCATGTCTGTATCCCCTGAAATGTGGCCGTTTTGTTGTTTGCAAGGACGGACAGTGCAGTTGCCCGATCACTTTTAAAGGTGAAGACAAGTATTTCAAGCACTTGGATCCTCAACTTCCAGATAAGGGGTGTGAGGAAGTCGGTTCAGTCCCTTCCTGCAAGAAGCCTAACGACGGGAGCTTAGTGGATTTTGGCAACTATTCTTATTTCGCTTATGTAGACCCCAGTGCACCAGCAGGTAATATAGTAACTCTTAATGCATGCCGTGAAGCCTGTTTGAACCACTGCTCCTGTCATGCCGTCTTCTTTAATTCTCAGAATGGTAGTACCCCTGGTAATTGCTACTTGTTCGACCAGGTCTTCTCAATTAGAGTAGAGCCATTATACAACCAGGCCTATACTTCCCGGGCGTTTGTCAAAGTATCAAGCCTGTCAATATCTCAACCTCAACCCCCTATGTCTGAGTCACAAGGTGAAGGAGAACAGCATAGGAATAACAAGTACGCTAAGTCCATAATCGGAATTGCAGTTGGATCATTGGCAGTTGCGGTTTTTGTTGCTGGAACTATTATGTTTCTAGTCAAAAGGAAAAGGGAAGAAGAAGATGATGAAGAGGAAGATGAATTGGACCAATTGCCTGGAATGATGCCCAGGAGATTTTCTTATGAAGAGTTGAAGACGGCCACTGGAGATTTTCAAATGATCCTCGGTCAGGGAGGGTTCGGTGCTGTTTTCCGGGGAGTCCTGAGCGACGGCATCCAAGTTGCAGTGAAGAGGCTGGACAATAAAGGGCAGGGGACAAAGGAGTTTGTGGCAGAGGTTCAAACCATTGGCCGCATCCACCACATGAATCTGGTAAGGCTGGTAGGTTTCTGTGCTACGAAATCACACAGACTCCTGGTCTATGAGTATCTGTCCAATGGCTCATTAGATAGATGGATTTTCCATGAAAATGATAACCCAATTCTTGATTGGAAAACCAGGATGAACATCATAATCGGCATGGCAAAAGGGTTATGCTATCTTCATGAAGAGTGCTGTCAGAAAATTGCGCACTTGGACATCAAACCGCAGAATATTCTCTTGGATGAAAGTTTCAATGCTAAAGTTTCAGATTTTGGTTTGTCTAAGCTGATAAGGAGGGATGAGAGCCAAGTATTTACCACCATGAGAGGAACCCGGGGCTACCTCGCGCCGGAGTGGCTGAGTGCCGCCATATCAGAGAGGGCCGACGTTTACAGCTTTGGAGTAGTGGTCATGGAAATTGTCTGTGGAAGAAAGAACCTGGACCCTTCTCAGCCTGAAGAAAGCAGGCATTTACTGAAACTGCTGCAACTCTCCGCACAAGAGAACCAGCTCTTAGAGCTTGTCGACATGGTAAACGAAGAAAAATCACATTATGGAGAAGATGCAATGAGAGTAATGAGGATTGCGATGTGGTGCTTGCAGAATGATCACAACAAGAGGCCTCCAATGTCTCAGGTGGTAAAGGCTTTGGAGGGAACCATAGAACTGGATGGCCACATTGAGCTTGATCCTTTCTATGCAACGGAGCGGCGATCGTCTTCACAGACGCAGAGTGGATCAGAAACTCAAAGTGACACCCAATCCCTTCTGCTTTCAGGCTCTAGGTAAAGCTTGGCTTCACATCCATGGTCCTGAACACCAATGTTCGCATTGTTTTGAAGTAATTAGGACAAATTATGTTCTTCACGAACCAGCGGAGTTCTGCTTCTTTTAATTGTCCGTGTGAAGATAGTTGATGACAGGTTTTTTTTTTTTTCCAAACTATATTGCTTTTTATTGTTAATTGCTGCTTATTTATGGACAATTTGAATAAGTATTTAGAATTGTACCCACCAATCTAGCTGAATAACAGAGCTTCAAATCTCTCTCTCTCCCTCTCTCTCTACACATTTTGGGCAAAATCAGAGCAAACGTTATGGTCAATTTCTCTATCGTTACCTTTTATGGGTAAACCTGCATTGAGGAGCTGAGCTTCCAGACTTGGGTGCTTTTCTTACCACCATAGCAGCTTGTTTTGTTTGCTCAGTGTCATGAAAACATGTGAAAGTTGCTTTACATGGAGATGTTTCACGAGCAAATTCAAGTTTATTCTTGCTTAGTAGCACTAATTGCATATTGTCAAACTCAAATATGTTTGATAGCTTCGAATCTTCAGTCTGAGGCTACCACAGATTTTAAAATCATGGATATGTGGTCAGACCCTTCCCCTCTCTGACTACAAATCCATGGTTTTTACAAGGCAACTCAGATTGAACATTCTCAATTGAGAAATTTACTGTTTGTTTAAGCTGTAGATTTAACCCAACGTGGATCTAAAATCAGCCTCGGATCTGTCAAACATATAGACATGCTTGGCTTCCTTTAGATTTACTGAGATCCATTGCATATGGACCCGGCTGATGCACATTGTATCATTGTTAAAGAAACAAGATTGATGAAAAGAGCGACTCTTTCATCCAAATGATTATAAATTTCACATCTTATAATGCTAGTCATATTCAAGTAGGGTTCTTAGTCTAACTTCGGGTTTGAATTCACTTACGCAGAATTTGATTAAATCAAATCAACTAAACGCTGGATCTAAGCAATTCTATTTTTGAATATGGTGATAGGTACACTGCTACCAGTGCTCGTATATCTCATATCATCAACGCTGCACTTTGCTTTCTTCATTGAGTTGAAGAGTGATTGTTTGATCCATTGAGTTAAGGAACGCAACTGTGATGGTGGGGGAGGTCGTCATTGATATTTATATATAAGCGAGTTGTCATGGAGATATTTCATGGGCTCATTCAAGTTAGTGTCTTAGTAGTACGGAGTACAGAAATGATTTATATAAACGTTAATGGCTTTCAGATTTACATGCACTGCAGCACATATATTCAGCAATTTCGCCTTTGTTGAAGATGGGTGATCTCCTCTCAAATTTTTACGTTTCTTCTTTTCCTGTCATCAGATAAACCTATTTATGATTCCACACTTACGGCATGACATATGCGACTTAGTAGCACTGGTGGATTCCTTTATTCTTTATTCTGTTCATTAACATTTCAGATTCGAGCTGGTGGATTCTTTTATTCTTTATTCTGTTCATTAACATTTCAGATTCGAGCGTAGAATCTTCTATTAATTCGATACGAAATGCCTGAACCGATTAGATTCCCTCTTTTCCTTGTAGGAGATTCCTACTTAATTGATCAAATCTCAATCCGTTGAATTCTGAGGAACTCTTAATAGGATTACCTTGACCCCCTATTGAGTTATTTAGTTAAAGTTAGATGTCTTGCAAAAGTCACTCCATTTGGGACCAATTCTTAGTGGTGGGCCTTCTGTTGATGTTGATAGGAGGAGTCATTTCTTTTTTCTGGGGCAGTAAATATATAATATTAAAATTTATGAGATAGTGACTGGGTCTTGTGAAGCTGTCACATATAATATAACTACACCTAAGTCTACCTATATAACTGGACCTAAGACCTAACTACCAAGGACTAATTCTTGATTTATTTATACTATTTCAAAGTTTGCAGAATGATAGTTCGCTTTAAATAATTATGATGGCAAAGGGGGAAAAGGGAGGATTCGACCAGGCCCACTGCAGCGGATGAGAAGCAGGGAGAAGCGGATGAAGAAGGGAAATCGAAGGAAGAAGTGCGCAGACGAATGATGATTGAATAATAAAGTATAGATTGAAAAACGTGAAGGGATTTTAAGAGGCTTTGGTATAAGCTGTGCAGAGAACCAAAGACTCGGCCATGGCAGTTCCAGGCAGCTTCGAACGAGAGAAAGAAGAAGTGCTGTGCAGAGAACCAAAGACTCGGCCAAGGCAGTTCCAGGCAGCTTCGAACGAGAGAAAGAAGAAGTGCTCAGGCGAAAGATGACTGAATAATAAAGTATAGATTGAAAAACGTGAAGGGATTTTAAGAAGCTTTGGTATAAGCTGTGCAGGAACCAAAGACTCGGCCATGGCAGTTCCAGCCTGCTTCGAACGAGAGAAAGAAGAAGTGCTCAGGCGAAAGATGACTGAATAATAAAGTATAGATTGAAGAACGTGAAGGGATTTTAAGAAGTTTGGTATAAGCTGTGCAGAGAACCAAAGACTCGACCATGGCAGTTCCAGGCAGCTTCGAACGAGAGAAAGAAGAAGTGCTCAGGCGAAAGATGACTGAATAATAAAGTATAGATTGAAAAACGTGAAGGGATTTTAAGAAGTTTGGTATATGCAGTGCAGAGAACCAAAGACTCGACCATGGCAGTTCCAGGCAGCTTCGAACGAGAGAAAGAAGAAGTGCCCAGACGAAAGATGACTGAATAATAAAGTGTAGATTGAAAAACGTGAAGGGATTTTAAGAAGCTTTGGTATATGCTGTGCAGAGAACCAAAGACTCGACCATGGCAGTTCCAGGCAGCTTCGAACGAGAGAAAGAAGAAGTGCTCAGGCGAAAGATGACTGAATAATAAAGTATAGATTGAAAAACGTGAAGGGATTTTAAGAAGTTTGGTATATGCAGTGCAGAGAACCAAAGACTCGACCATGGCAGTTCCAGGCAGCTTCGAACGAGAGAAAGAAGAAGTGCCCAGACGAAAGATGACTGAATAATAAAGTGTAGATTGAAAAACGTGAAGGGATTTTAAGAAGCTTTGGTATAAGCTGTGCAGAGAACCAAAGACTCGACCATGGCAGCTCCAGACTGCTTCGAACGAGAGAAAGAAGAAGTGCTCAGGCGAAAGATGACTGAATAATAAAGTATAGATTGAAAAACATGAAGGGATTTTAAGAAGTTTGGTATATGCAGTGCAGAGAACGAAAGACTCGACCATGGCAGTTCCAGGCAGCTTCGAACGAGAGAAAGAAGAAGTGCCCAGACGAAAGATGACTGAATAATAAAGTGTAGATTGAAAAACGTGAAGGGATTTTAAGAAGCTTTGGTATAAGCTGTGCAGAGAACCAAAGACTCGACCATGGCAGTTCCAGGCAGCTTCGAACGAGAGAAAGAAGAAGTGCTCAGGCGAAAAGATGACTGAATAATAAAGTATAGATTGAAAAACGTGAAGGGATTTTAAGAAGTTTGGTATATGCAGTGCAGAGAACCAAAGACTCGACCATGGCAGTTCCAGGCAGCTTAAGAAGTGCCCAGACGAAAGATGACTGAATAATAAAGTATAGATTGAAGAACGTGGAGGGATTTTAAGAAGCTTTGGTATAAGCTGTGCAGAGAACCAAAGACTCCGACCATGGCAGTTCCAGGCAGCATCGAACGAGAGAAAAAGGGAGATCCGGGGTGTCTCCTTTTGACGATCAAACTTGAGACCCGAGGTAACATGCATCTTAAATTCTCTGATTTAAAATTCTCGAATCTCAAATCCACCATTGATCTAAAATCCGAAGCAAACAAACACGGCCTTGCTGAAACCTCTTTGAAGGCAGAACGAAAAAGTACCTGTTAAGAAGCTGTGTTGTATGCATACGACGGCTACGGTCCTCGTCTTGACACGTAGATGTGTATAAGGCGACACACTTGGACACACTTTTTTTTTTCTCTAAAAAATACATTTTGCAGTTTACATATCGCATATCATTTTTACATGTTAATTATCCAAAACATTATGTTCACTTGATGATGGGGATTCCGTAACAAAGAGGCAAAAGTGTATGATGTTGAAAAGCTGAAGTCCAGGTGATTAAAGGTATTGACGTGGTCGGAGGATTTGTTGACGGTCCTCTTCATAACTACATAAGATCAAATGCAAAACAAAACTTGAGAATAAAAAATTCCAAATCCTAAAAACTAAATAGTAAAACGGAGTGTACAAGACAACACAATAAACTAAAATAAAAGGGGTGAAAAGAAAATAAATAGACGGAGTGACATAAAAAGTAGTAAACGAAAGACGGAGTCGTAGTTAAATAGCAATGTGGACGTCACCTTACACATCACCTTACACAAGACTACTATAGAATATGTTAATGAAGGTATTCCTGAAGACCTGTTATTGTGCTCCTTTCAAATGCGCCATTAAAAATATATAAACCACAACTTTCAAACACTACCCCACAAAATTAATAGATGGGAAGAAAGGAAGGACAATAAAGAAAAAAAAAAGTGAATGGAAGATAGGTTTAAAAGGGTACAATTAAGAAATACTATGCATTGACAAGAACACTATAAAAAAAATAAAAAGTCTCATGAAATAGAAATTCAATAGCAAACTTGAGTGTAGTAGTCAAACAACACAAAAAAAATCCGCATAAAGATAAAAGAGAAAGTAAGCATACAAAGAAGCGAACAAAAAGGCACAAAAAATATACCAAAAAACAAGAGGAAAAAAAAAATGTGTGTGTATGTCAACATAAAAAGAAGCTGGACGAAGAGGATTTGGTGAGGTTCTAAAGAGAAGGACTCGCTTCGTTCGATTCCTGTAGTTTATTGGACCCTTTTAAAAAGCGAAAAAAATGACTCGAAAAGTAAATATTAGGACGCCGCTTTAAGAAACTTCAGTTGACTGATTCGTGACCCGACATGATTTATTGAGTGGTGCGGGCGAAGTGAGATGACGCCATTTCATCTCCAGCACAGTTCTATATGGCCCCAAACTTTACGCCTCAATTATTGGTTCTAAATGACAGAAATGTAAAGAGTCTTTTGCGACCATGGCTGAAGATCGTTGGCTGGCAGTGACTGCGATGGCAACAAAATGCCAGCAGTCCAAAGTTGACTACATTTTCTTCCTTGAACAGGGAGGCTAAAATGAAGGCAGAGGTTGGAAACAAGTGAGGAGCAGAGGATTCTCATGGAAAACTGCGGCATCATCTTCTTGACATGCTGCTGCTACCTTTTTCTGATATCTTCTGCTCAGCTTCCACCCTTCTTGGCTGTTGGGAAGAACTTCATATGGAATGTTAGCAGCGAAGGATACATCCTCCAAACTCAATCGACTAACCCCACCTTTGCTTGTGGCTTCCATAGTAATGGCACCTCCTACTACTTCTCCGTCTTCATGTCTGCTGATCTAACTTCTTCATCATCAGAGAATCAGACGGTGACGGTCTGGACTGCAAACCGAGACGAGCATCTGGATGCTAGCTCCATCCTCAGGCTCTCTCAGGACGGTAACTTGGAGTTAGTTGATGGAGGTCGCGATGTTATTTGGAAAGCAGGAACAGCAGATAACTATAAGAGTATAACCGCCATGAAACTCGAAGAGTGGGGAAACTTGGTGCTCCTTGATGCGGATAATGCGACAGTATGGCAGTCTTTTGATCACCCCACGGACACTCTGGTTGGAAGACATCAGCTGAAGGATGGGCAGAAACTTACATCTTCTTCCAGTTCTACTAATGCCTCATATTTTGTCTCAACGAAAGACGGTGATTTGAGCGCATTCATCGACGATGGGACACCTCAGATGTATCTCCAGTTGAAGGATTTCAGCAAAAGCGTACTTCGGTGCACTAACACTGGTCACTCCACTGGAGGGCTGCCTTGCAGACCAACTGTGGCCCCGTTCTTGATCACATTTTCCCTTTATGGGAACAGTCCCAAGACTGTCAGAAAGACTGCGAATCATTTCATAAAGCTGGAGTCTGATGGACGGCTGATGGTTTATGATTGGAACACTAATGAGAATGAATGGATGTCCTCTGAGTTGGGAAATCCATACTCAGATGCATGTCTGTATCCCCTGAAATGTGGCCGTTTTGGTGTTTGCAAGGACGGACAGTGCAGTTGCCCGATCACTCCTAAAGGTGAAGACAAGTATTTCAAGCACTTGGATCCTCAACTTCCAGATAAGGGGTGTGAAGGAGTCAATTCAGTCCCTTCCTGCAAGAAGCCTAACGACGGGATCTTAGTGGATTTTGGCAACTATTCTTCTTTCGCTTATGTAGACCTCAGTACAGCAGCAGGTAATATAGGAACTCTTGATTTATGCCGTGAAGCCTGTTTGAACAACTGCTCCTGTAAAGCAGTCTTCTTCAATTCTCAGAATGGAAGTACCGGTGGTAATTGCTACTTGTTCGACCAGGTCTTCTCAATTAGAATAGACCCATTATACAACCAGACCTATACTTCCAGGGCGTTTTTCAAAGTATCAAGACTGTCAATATCTCAACCTCAACCTCCTATGTCTGAGTCACAAGGTGAAGGAGAACAGCATAGGAAACACAAGTACGCTAAGGCCATCATCGGAATTGCAGTTGGATCATTGGCGGTTGCGGTTTTTGTTGCTGGAATTATTGTGTTTCTAGTCAAAAGGAAGAGGGAAGAAGAAGAGGATAAAGAGGAAGATGAATTGGACCAATTGCCTGGAATGATGCCCAGGAGATTTTCTTATGAAGAGTCGAAGACGGCCACTGGGGATTTTCAAATGATCCTCGGTCAGGGAGGGTTCGGTGCTGTTTTCCGGGGAGTCCTGAGCGACGGAATCCAAGTTGCAGTGAAGAGGCTGGACAATAAAGGGCAGGGGACAAAGGAGTTTGTGGCAGAGGTTCAAACCATTGGCCGCATCCACCACATGAATCTGGTAAGTTTGGTAGGTTTCTGTGCTACGAAATCACACAGACTCCTGGTCTATGAGTATCTGTCCAATGGCTCATTAGATAAATGGATTTTCCATGAAAATGATAACCCAAATCTTGATTGGAAAACCAGGATGAACATCATAATCGGCACGGCAAAAGGGCTATGCTATCTTCACGAAGAGTGCTGTCAGAGAATCGCGCATTTGGACATCAAACCGCAGAACATTCTCTTGGATGAAAGTTTCAATGCTAAGCTTTCAGATTTTGGTTTGTCTAAGCTGATCAGCAGGGATGAGAGCCAAGTATTTACCACCATGAGAGGAACCCCTGGCTACCTCGCGCCGGAGTGGCTGAGCGCCGCCATATCAGAGAAGGCCGACGTTTACAGCTTCGGAGTAGTGGTCATGGAAATTGTCTGTGGAAGAAAGAACCTGGACCCTTCTCAGCCTGAAGAAAGCAGGCATTTACTGAAACTGCTGCAACTCTCCGCACAAGAGAACCAACTGTTAGATCTTGTCGACATGGTAATCGAAGAAAAATCACATTATGGAGAAGATGCAATGAGAGTAATGAGGGTTGCAATGTGGTGCTTGCAGGATGATCACACCAAGAGGCCTCCAATGTCTCAGGTGGTAAAGGCTTTGGAGGAAGCCATGGATTTGGGTGGAGGCCACATTGATTTTGGCACTTTCCATACATTGGAGCCTCAATCAGGACCTGAAACGCAAAGTGGATCAGAAATACAGATGGGAACAAACGATTCTCTTTTCCTTTCAGGTCCCAGGTGAAACCTATGCTGTATACCTATTGGTTTTTTCCCCTTTCTTTCACCAAACTGCGTCACAAAATCGTGTACTCAGTCTACTCCAGAATTTAATATTCGATGGTATTGCTTTTCATGGCCATGGGGATGATATTCTTACAGCAGCCACATTCTATTTTCAAAAATTATGTGATTCCTCGGACATGTTGCATTTTGGTGTCCTTCGAATGCAGAAATTTTCTCACACAACTTGGCTGAATGCAAAGAAAAGTAAGCACTGTGCGTTTATTTGTTTCAATTGTATATTCTGTGGGCACATGGACGAGCTGAACTTCCATACCTGTGATCTTTTTTTACCATATTGTAGCAGCTCTTGTTCTTCTCCGTATTAAACAAATTATAATTTCTATACATTGGAAATATTTCATGGGTATTGGAAATATTTCATGGGTAATATAAGTTTCTTTTATCTTAATGGCACTTCATATGGATTGTCATACACAAAGAATTCATATTACAGAGCTTCATCAGTTAGATCTCAAATGGAGATGGGTGTCCTCTCCTTCCCAAATAACTCATCCTTTTGGACAATGTTACTTTTCCATTATATGGATGACCTTTCAAAACTTCTAATCTGCTGACACCGACGCAGCTCAGAACCCTGGAGGCATGAGGAATGGGGGTCCTTTGGGCCTCGCTTCGGGTGGTGGGATGACCTCTTGCTCACTCGAAAGCTGTGACTTATGATCACTTTGGGCCCATATTAAGTTTGGATCCATCCAGATCCAGATCTGGTATAGATCCATCCAAAGATAGCACACGAGGCATGATTGCAGTGTATTCATTTCTGACACTTCATGAGTAAAAGTTGATTTCATACTTCCCCCTCCCTTTCGAGAGAGCTTCTTTGGATGATTTATCTGTTAAAAATTGACCATATGGTTGTCTTTTATTTAATCTGCTTGATGAAAACTTTGGATGCTTAGTTTTCTTGGTAAGTGAAAATTTGGCAGCTGATTGTGATTTACATAATCTGTTTGATAAAGAGTTGGATGCCTGTTGTCTTGGTAAGTGAAAATTTGGCCGCTGAAAAGTCTATTAGAAGCCATAATACAAATTAAACATTTATATTCATTTCCCCGTTCATTTAGTGAATACATGCTCATAATATTGGAAATTTGGCTACAAAGACAAATAAACTAAGTAGAAATATGTGGCATTAAGGATCAGTTTTATGTGGAAGAGCTTTAAAATATGGAATATACTCTTGAAGATCTTTTTTCTTTCTCTCTCGTTAGTCACTGCATCCACCGCCATTGGCTTTTGTTGGCTGGAACCAAGTTGCAGAATTTTTCTGGGGATGACAAAGGATTTTTTTTGTTAGCATGTATAAAAAAATAATTTGAAAGGCATGGTAAAATATTTAGATTTTTGTGATTCAAGTAAGTCCATACGGGAAAACTAATTAAATCTTCTCCAACTTGTTGGTTTTTAGCATAATAATTTCTTGCAAATCACATGATTCTTTGGGCACCTGCCTTCACGCTCAATTCAAAAAAAGAAATTATTTCGGCGCGCAGTGAGCATTTAAAATGCCATTAGACCATATTAGCTTAGGATTTTTTTTCTTGTTTTAAATAGTGATTTTTTAATGATTTTACTTTTAAGTCATTGGGCGGAATAACATAAAATTGAATTCTTGATTCAATCTAGTTCACTGAATTTACATATAGCTCGCTCATTTGGAATATCCTAATTTACTTATTTTCTGTTTTTTTTTTCAAGTAATTAGCTATTATTTTTCAGTTTTCGCTCTTCGTATGTCAGAGTTAGCTACGACCATGTCCGATTCACTCGCATTGTTTCAGGCATGATTTTTTAAATTTTTTTCTTGAGAAACAATTTGATACTTAGGTGCATGATAGAATTCGCCACGATGCAACCTCGGGAAGAAAAGGAAAAAACCGACACGGCGCCTATTTTGTTTCGCCAATTACAGAAAATTTTGCGGTCGTAAGTGAGCGATGTGCTCTTATTTATATTCGGCTTCAACCAAAGATGCCACCAGACCGCCGGAAATTCCGCATAGAGAGGGAGAGAGAGATAGAGATGGCTTCTCTTCTCGCCACATGCGCTGGCTCTTCTTCCACCACGTCCTTGGCTCGCAGATTCTCGTCTCTCCAATCGATTTCCTCCGGAACTTCGCGCGGCCCATTTCGTATACCACCGAATTCGAGTAGACCCACTTGCCTCTCCACTGAAAACAAGTACGCTTTGAGAGCCATAGTGAATGAAACCTCCGTTTCCGAGCCACCTCAGGGGGTGGAGGAATCCGAATCCGATCTCGTTACCTCTCTGAAGTTGAAATTGCTCGTGAGTTTTTGTCTTTCGATTGTTTTTCCTTTTCCGAAATTAGCTTTCATTTGCTGTTATTGTGCTGAAGATATACGATAAGTTTCAAAATTCAGCTTGTGGTTTTAGTGGTAGTCTGGAAGTGGATTTGGTTCATGGAGCACCGTTGATTCCATTTCTGCTCTATTGTTTTGTGCTTCCGCTTTATTGGTTCCCGATTTTGAATTATCGCCATACTTTTTCAGAAGAAATATTGGTCTGCCATGAACTTATTTCGGTTTGGTCATCCATTTTTTTTTCTTCTTTTTTTCCAAAGCTTTCCTCGACCTGCTTGGAACCTGTTATTAAGCTGCTTCTCAACATTCAACTTAAGCATCTGAAGTTCTAGAGTTGTCTATTGGTTTCAGATGGTCTCTGTGTAATCATTTGACGCACTTGGAACAGTATATTCCCAGCGACAGTGTACTGGAACGCTGGTTTGCATTTAGATAGCATCTTGATCTTTCTAGAGTAGTAGTTGTGCTGCTTGTTGAGAAAGATTGTCATTTTTTTGTTCCGTTGATATTGTTTGGGCCTTGGAGCACTAAGCCTTCCTGAACTGTAGATTTTCTTGGTTATTCTTAGCTTTTCCCATCGCACTTCACTTCCCTTTTTTTTCTCTAAATCGTGCAGGAAATGTAGCCATGACCGTTACAAAAGGATCCTGGTAGACAAACAGAGGGCTTTCTGTTAAGAAAAATCCCTCAGCAAACCAACAGAGTAGAACAGGACACCTGAAGGCCCTGAATCCTGCTGATTGGCTCGAGCCTGAGCTGGGCAAGTCCATGAATTGTCAATCTTTCTTCAATAAGCTTCAGAGCACCTAATCTTGATTACATGAAACTTTAAACTAACAATTTCTAATCTTTTCCTGATCTTGTATTCTACAAACGTTAGGGAACCAAAAGTGAAATTGAAACTTTAAGGGGAAAAGGTCACTGATATGTGGCTTTTGTCTCCTCATTGGGATCTTTACGGCTTTGAGCTGTGGCCTCCGATAGACAGTGGTTGAAGGAAGGAAAGTTGAGAAACAAGTAAATTATGTGAGGGAAGAAACGTGCATGTGGGCAAGCCAGGCAAAAACTTTGATCGTTTGGAGGATATAGTTAACCTAATCAATGCTAGTCAGTCGGACAGTCTCATGATGTTCTTGGCATTAAAGCCTAAGCTTCACATTGTCAATCCACTTTTCAAATTCACCCTGTTATGTAGGTGACAAGTGCTGTTAAGTCTTAAGCTTGCAAGCGAGTTTCAAGTAGCTATTTTGTGTGATTGATATGCCGGACATGTTCCATCTCTACTTATATAGCATTAACCACACAAAATTCAGAAATCTCAATTCAATATATATGTCCTGTCCCTGGAATTAACTCTGAGTGTAAGTTTTGTATGTGCAGAAATTAATGTTTGCCATTGGGCAAGCTTCTATATATGTGTATGTGATATGCTTCTCAAATGTGGTAAAGAATCTTCTTATCCAATCTTCTCTGCCTCTCCTAATGTTTTGTTACAAAATGCAGAATGCTGTTTCTGGATTGAATAGAGGCCTTGCTGCTAATGAGGATGATTTGGGAAAGGCCGATTCTGCTGCAAAAGAACTTGAAAGCATAGGAGGCCCTGTAGATCTGTCATCCAATCTTGATAAGCTACAGGGAAGATGGAAACTGATCTATAGCAGTGCATTCTCATCTCGAACACTTGGTGGAAGTCGTCCTGGACCTCCAGTTGGTAGGCTACTTCCACTGACTCTTGGACAGGTAAGTGTTCTTTGTGGTTGCAGTGTCCAACTATTTACTGAACTTTTGTTCCACACATAAATGAGTTGCCTTTTTTGCTTTCTAGGTGTTCCAAAGGATTGATGTTGTGAACAAAGATTTTGATAACATTGTGGAGCTGCAGATAGGGACCCCATGGCCAATTCCACCTTTTGAAGTCACTGCTACATTAGCCCATAAGTTTGAACTGATAGGTTTGCCTTGTTTGCTGTAACATTTAGTTTGTCTCAGCCTAATTTCCATTCATATATTTACACAAACATTACATATTTTCAATTTTATTGCAGGGGATGCAAAAATTAAGATTGTTTTTGAGAAGACCACAGTAAGGCCAACTGGAAGTTTCTCACAGCTGCCTCCTCTTGATCTTCCTCGAATACCAGATGCCTTAAGGCCGCCTTCGAATACTGGAGCTGGAGAATTTGAAGTTACCTATATAGATTCTGATATCCGCATTACAAGAGGAGACAAGGGAGAGCTACGTGTATTTGTTGTTGCATAGACATGGGACATTTTCGGTTCATTCTGCTTGTGAAAGATTTCAACTTTTCTGCTGCTCTTTTCTTGCTACTAGGCAGATAGTTTCAAGTTTTTCCTTGTAAATCTGGGAAAAAATTTTGTTGTACATCAGGTGGCGTCAATAACATTGTCTTAGATACATGGTAATGGTCGTCTTGAGTTATAACACGGAAATCACAGTGGATGTTCTGTATATTAAGGTGACATAAGTCCTACTATTCAAGTCGGATACCTGAGTCCAAGTGGCTGAGAGGCACGCGCCACCAGCGAAGGCTACTTGTACTCCACCCAAGTAGTTGAATAAGATGTCATCTTTATTAGTATACATATATGAGAGTAACATTTACATGAGCATATATACCAGATTTTCAGCGCCTACATATGATCCCAATGTAATAATGTCGATCACCATGTTTCTTGTTTACGAGAAATGGGCAGTTTGCACTACTCGTATGGTCTCCATGTCTGTGTGTCTCTTTGAGAGAGAGTGAATTTTGTAATATGAACACGAGAATTATCTTTCTAACTTATAAAAATGATCCACCACCTAGAATTCTTCCAGGATACGAACTTGAAAACATTCGACTCCACACAGATGCGATTCGATCTTTCCCATCTCAAAGTTAGTCTCTGATTCCAATCTCCCAAGCCTAAAGGCTAAATTACCTATGGCCTGAGGACTCGCACCATTGTATCAATAAGAAAGTGAATATTGGGCTTGTAATCACTAAAGAGGGAGATCAAATCTAGAGATTCCATGCAAGCACTTTCATCATGCATTCATTCATAGCCCCTTGATTGTCAGGGGCCTTGGAGTTCTCTTCCTTGCCCTCAAATCCTCTATCATTAACTAGCTCTTGTTCTTGAGAGGCCAGAACTTCGATATATAGTTCACTTTTCTTTTTACGATTGATGTTCGAAATTCAGCTTCCTCAAGGGCAGGGGCGGACCCAGGATTTTCTTCAGGGGCCGGCCGACAGTCCAACCTCTGGATCTGAGTAAGGCCAAATTGAATTTAAATGCAAAAAAATATATTGCGTAATTAAAAAATTATATTTTTTTCAATGATTTTTTTTTTTCATTGGCCAGGGTAAAGCCATAGCGTAGGCTCAAGGGCCTCCTGGCTTTTAGCTGGTCAGAATTTTGTATCAGACCAGGCGTCGTGCATGACTAGCGTTTCTTAATGAGCTTTGACAACCTAGGTTTCACCTTTTAAAACTTGGTTTTTCTTTGGATGATCAAATATGGTGTTTATTAAAAACAAATTTAATTAAATATTAATGATAATTATATTGCATTTGCAAATATATTTATTTGTGAGCCCTAGGTAATGAAAATAGGAATTTAGTTTTAGGGGCACTATCTTTTCTTTTATTTGTGTGTGTCATTATATATATATATATATATATATATATATATATATATATATATATATATATATATATATATATATATATATAATGACACACACAAATAAAAGAAAAGATAGTGCCCCTAAAACTAAATTCCTATTTTCATTACCTAGGGCTCCTGTTTGGCTGTATGAAAAGTACACAAGCCATACATCGAGACAACATCAAAACCACATAGCCAGACAAATTTTTTGGTCCCCCAATTAAGGAAAAAATTATATTTATATATATATATATATATATATATATATGTCCTTGGCTTCGAAATTCTGAAAAGAATATAAATTAAGAGATCAAAGATGAAAGGCAGGATGCAAGGCACGCTCGCTAATTCAGTTTTTTTTTTTTGTCCTCAAGAGCATATTAAAGTAATCGATTGAGAAGGGAATCGTGACAGACTTATTCATATGTACTAAAGTTCAACATAATTATGAAATTGGAGCCTTTTCATCAGATTCAATGAGGTACGTGTTTGAATACATGCTGAAAAATCGGTTGTGGAGCGAAGCCCTGTTTCAAGGGCGTTTGGATGTCGAGGAAACTGGGCTTTTCAGAAAGCCGGTTTCGTGAAGACCTGGTTTTCATCCAGGTTGACGTGCGGAGCAACTGGCGGCAGGGTGATCGACGTTTTAGCGGTTGGCGGGTTTTCTCAAAGCGCTTCGACTTCCCACCACTTTCACGCCCACCCTCAGGAACAGCTCCTCTCTCTCTCTCTCTGTGGGGGCTGCCCTAGAAGAAAACAAAGGTACAAATCTCCTTTTCTTTTTTATCGGATCTACGATTATGCTGTTTTGGATTTTATTTGTGGTGTTATCAAAATGTTATCTTCTTGTGCAATGATTCGTGGAATTTTCTCTAGAATCGGGGCATGCTCTTCATCTTAGTTTCTAATAAAGTGAACTTACGTTGTTGGCGTCTGCGAATTCTTGCTGGTTGGAAACTTAGAGAGAAGGCCCAAGTGTTGGAAGAATGTGAACTACAATTTTTCTGGGATCACTGTTAAACAAGGCCCCTTCCTGTGTAATTGCAATCAATAGGATGTTCCATAGACCTCCTATGAATGCAACTACCAATTGGAATTTCCCTGTGAATGTCTGGAACAATCTGGACGAGCTGTCACTCATCTCTTGCCCTGGTACGCAACAAAGAAAAAATTCCAGGCAGGGCAGCGCGTTGGGAACAAAGTTGCCAAATTCCTCGAGGGTTTTTGATATCAATATCTTGATGCAGATTTTGTTGGGTTAGATCTACTCTTTGGTAACCGGTTAATTAATATGCCTCCATTTGTCTACATCCATTGAGTCACAATAACTTGGTAAAAAAGGCATACTTCTCCATTTGTCTACATCTTCCTCCAGTTCAGTTGCTGCTCAATAAATTGTCTCTTTATGATATATCCTTGGCAAAGCCATACTATGGTAGTTAACTGGTCTTGTCCATAACTTTTGGTATACTCATGACCAGACAGTTTGATCTAGAAGTTGTGATGCGCAGGTCATTTTGTTGAGAAAATTCGTTCTCTTGACTTACTTTTGAACAACGTTATATTGTTGAGTTTTACCTGTACTTCATTTTTCCAGGTCTTTGTTCCCCCTTTGTCCAAACTCTAAAAAAAGTGCAAGTTTGGAAATGAAAAGTAAGGTATTGAATAGGACAAGCCTGAATATAGATCAAGTGAATAGAAAACCAATCAATATCACTTGTCTTACTAAAGTCCAACCATGACAAGGGGGTCCATCTCAATTTTGAAGGACTTTCTATTGAACCAGATGAACACATAAACTCATTTCCTCAGGGAACCATACCTTCACTTCTTGACCAAGTTATTCAAATTCTCCTTGGGAAGAGCAAGTGATTCATTAGTTTCCTACATCTTGTTAGAAGGATACTAATTTGAAAGGATTACAACTGCTGATTGTAGAAAGGTTTTGTCTTGTCATGCAAACAGACAAACTAGGTTTTCAAACTCATTAAAAAACCAAGTTTTGTGAAATGCAAGTATTTGAATGTGTCATCCAAATGCCCCCAAGTTTTATATGGAAAACCTGGTGGGGCCAGGTTTTTCATCACCATATGTAAACTCTGTTTTGTAGAAACTGGGTTTTCAGAAAACAACATTTTCATGTCATACAAACACTCTCAAAACCAGGTTTTGGAGGCAATACCCGGTTTTACCTCCAAAACCAGGTTTTTGGAGTGTCATCCAAAACGGTGTACCTGGCGTTGAGCTTTATTGCATCACTGCATCTTTACCACTCCCACTCCTTTTTTGAGACATTGGTGATTACATGTAGTTGATATTATTACAAGCATGGATTTTTTCCAGCCAACTCAACTTCTTCCTCACAGCAGACGGTCTGACTCCTACTGGTGAATGTGACTGCATTGTATTTCCTTCATCTTCTCTGATGTCTTTATTACACCATCCCACTTTTGGTCTCTGCACAACCTCGACCCTCTCCCGTGGAGTGGCTGACTGCTCAGCAATGTCTCTCTGTTGGCCATCAAACCCCATTCTACAAGAGGCATCAGAGTGGTTGAGGGCACTGCATTTGCATCATAAGGAAACCCTTGCTTCCTAGATGATCTCTAGAGGTATCACCTTGTTTCCTCCACATCTGAGTTTCACCACTGGAACCGACTTAAATTCAATCTGAACTTTAACTTGAATCCGCATACTCGGGCTTCCCCTAGTGGTTGGTGCAAGGATCTTCATTCAGAAAGACTCCTTCAAGCGACTTGGCAATCACAACAAACGAGTACTCATTCTAGAGCTCAATTGACATATTTGGAAGCTGGAGCCATATTTCGATCATTTGGTCTTCTTCAATCTTTATCTCCTCTCTTGGTAGCCATTGGCTTGCTATTAATACCCAGCTTCCCACTCTCCATGCCCTTTTTTACGACTAGAGTTCATTCTCTAATTGAGCCCTATCATAAAGTGACCATTGCCAACAATCACAAATTTAGAGTTTATCGATGCTCTCCATTGCTTTCGCAGGGTATCAAAGGTGAATCGATAATCCAATGTAGGGAATGTGAAAGTGCCCTGCACTTGAAATCTATCTAAATGCCTGTGACATCCTTTCATAAGCTTGAGGTGAAATCGAAATCATTGGTCCTTTCACTGTAAGTTCTACCTCCACCTTCGGGAGGTCTCCCACTGAGCCCTCTATGATTTTTCCCCATGAGAATAGTTGGTCACTGCCGGTGTTTTCCAGAGGCCAGGGATCATCCCCATCTCCTATTCATCTACGCCTTCCAACTCCATCTCCCTTGCCTGTTTGTCTGCTTATTGTTGTTAAACTTGATACTTGGTAGTTGATCATGTGAAGCAAACTTATTTTTCACTTGATAAGATTGGAACTAGGATTATATACAATTGTATAGGTCCATCAACGGATTCCATTATGCTGTTTTGTAGACATTGATCAGTAGTTCACGGTCTCGCTTATCATTGGAATTCTTTGTACTTTTTCTGGGTGGAAAAGGGAAGGGTAAAGTATATCGTTCTCAGGTTGTTGTGCTAGTTTCTTTTATTCTTATTTCTGGAATTTATGTTTTTCTCCATTCTGAAATGCTTAGATCGACTTTGCAAAATTTCACAACTTGCCAAATCTTAGTTAATAGATTACTTGTCTTCAGCAAAAGAGAACATCTTAGGTCTTTCTATTCTTCCTGTTAAGTGCAGCCGCACCCATCCACCTTGAGGTCCAAATATAAGTCGGCCTTCTTCTTTTTCTTCTTCTTCTTTCAGAGTTGTAAAGCATTTTAAAGTCTCTGTAACTAAAAAGAAACATAAATATCTGGTTTTACATCCCAGTATGCCCTAGCTTTAACTTAAATCTTTCTGAGTTTTCTTGTGAAGGTGTTTTTTTGCGCTTTTGCTTCTTCATGGTTTTTTGCTTATATGTGTGTTATAAATGGTGATCTTGATCTTGATTTCAGTTTTTTTTTTGGATATTTGATATAATGGTCCAGAATGATGTTCCAAACATTTTTTATTATCCCCAATAACCTTAGCAATTTTTGGTTAGTAATGCTTGGACTATGGCAGGTTAGATGCAGGAAAGCAACAACAGGGATCTACTTTATCTCCCCAATCTTGGGAGCAAAATATAAAGAGAGGAAGAGGAAAGAGAGATGGGTAACAAAATTGCTAGAACAACCCAAGTATCGGCATCAGAATATTACCTTCATGATCTCCCCTCTTCCTATAATCTTGTTTTGAAGGAGGTCTTGGGGAGGGGGAGGTTCTTCAAATCCATCCAGTGCAAGCATGATGAGGGTTTAGTCCTTGTTAAAGTCTATTTTAAACGTGGAGATTTTATCGATCTCAAGGTTCCATCTTCACCTTTTTTTTTCTCTATCATTTTTTCCCCATCCTAATTGATTTTATACTTTCCAAAATAATGCTCTACTTCGTCCATAAATATCTGCTATGTTCTCAAACCTGTCATATACTTGAAATGTCTTCTACATTAATCTCTGGAGTAACAATTGCAGGAGTATGAAAGAAGGCTATCTGAGATCAGGGGGATTCTTCGCAGTATTGAACACTCACATGTTTGGCCTTTTCAAGTAAGCAAAATTGCACCCATTTTTGCCAGGGCAGTGAGTCATGTTCTGTTGAATAATGAGTACCTAAACTCTTTATTTTCTTCAGTACTGGCTCGAGACAGATAAAGCTGCATATCTCCTTCGGCAGTACTTTTTCAGCAACCTTCATGACCGATTAAGTACCAGACCCTTTCTCAGTATGATTGAGAAGAAATGGATTGCTTTTCAAGTAAGTTGTTCTGGACTTCTTTCGTTTTATTTTCCTAGGATTTTCCATGGTATACCCATGTGAGGTGGCTGTCTGTGCAGCTTCTTTGTGCAGTGAAGCAATGCCATGAAAATGGTGTCTGCCATGGTAAGCTTCTGACAACAGATGTTTTTGGTATCAAGTAATCGAATTTCAAATGCCAATACTCTTCCATGGGTTATAATTGTAGGTGATATCAAGTGTGAGAATGTCTTGGTGACATCTTGGAATTGGGTTTACCTTGCGGACTTTGCTTCATTCAAGCCTACATATGTACCTGATGATGATCCCTCAGACTTCTCATTTTTCTTTGATACGGGTGGAAGAAGACGGTGTTACTTGGCACCAGAGGTCCTTATTTTTACATTTACAAATGCAGCTGTTATCTGTGTTCTGAATGCTATGATTATTATGTTCTCTTTCTTGATAACATTTGACTGTTATATTATATATATTGACTGAAAAAGAAACAGCATTTCGACATTGAAAGATCATAAAGGACTGAGTGATCAATTTGTCAATGGTGTTTATTTCCATAGTAGCATGCGTGTATATGTGCTCATGCACACTAAAAATTTTGGAGCATCCTATCTATTTGTTCATTTAGGGTATGGAGAAGTAGTCTGTGCTGATTTTCATATGTTTGGAGAGGATTCACATAGATACTAGATAGCAGCAGGTTTCAGAAGGCTAAAGCATCTTGGTTGTATGAGTCATCTGTTATCAGTTGGGGAAGACAGCTCATCATGTGAATGGTTATGGAATTCTCTCGTTTACTTTCTTTTTGTTTTATCCATTTGAACACAATGATTTTTTTTATTAGAGAACATCTAGGGTAGCTTTCTTTTAGCCATTGGAGTTGTGTACTGGAAATTCTGATCAAGCCCTATATGAGGCCATGTATGTGGCTTAGGAGATATGATAGCATCTCACGCTGCGCCCAAGTAAAGAATGTTTTTGATCATGCAGATCTATATTTTTCCTTTATGAGTGTCTAAGCTGGATTTTAGGGAAATATATGCTATTAGTTCCCCCCTGCAGTATTATCTCGTTTTTTCTTTCCTGTGTATGTTTTGCACACTAAAACCTTTTATTTGAAATGTTTCAAGCTGTCTGTTTATTTGCATTGTATTTGCTTCTATATGATTTGACTCCTCTATTTGCTCGGAAAATACGAGTAGAATAGCAGAAGGCAAAAAAGGAAGCCTAGACTGAGATCAGTTTTGATGATTAAGGGCCCTAATGTTCTCCTTGAGAGGCTAATTTGGTCGATTCTCAATATTTATATACTAGAACCAAAAGTCTACTTATGAGCACAATCATAGTACCATACGTATTGCCAAACTTATATTCTTAATACATGTAATCATAGTCAAGCATAATGAACAGGATTATTGCCTATTGGTAACTAATGAACATAATACTTGCAAACGTAGTGAAACATCCATGTCTGAAGCTAGTTAAAATGTGAAAACCCTGAGATTACCACTTGGACAACAAACTTTTTGGTAGGAAGTTCTAAAATATATTTTCTGTTTTTGTACAAATGCTTTTTCCTTTTTTTGAGGCTGGTCTTCTGCCTTGTTTGTTGCGTTGCCTTGGCCAGTTGAAAGTTATTTCTTGGAGAAACTGATAACGGATCTGGTCTGAAGTTTGATTTCCTCTTTGCAGAGATTTTTTGAGCATGGAGCTGAGATTCAGAGTTCACAGGATGCACCTTTGAAACCATCTATGGACATTTTCTCTCTGGGGTAGTAGTTTCATGATTTCCAAATTGCACCATCCATACTAATGTGCTACCTCCTGCTAAGTTTGTAATTTCATGATCTCCGAATTGCACCAGCCATCCTCACTTGCTCGATCCTGCTAAGTTTGTCAACTGGTTTTTATAGAACTTCACTTACAATGGGTAGCTGTGTAATGATGTTTGATACTTTGTGAAGTCGTTAGTGGTTGAAGTAATCTTTTGATGTTAGGATGGCGTTTTGTCTACCTGATTCTTGCCGCAGCTCTTTTTGTCTCATTATTTGAACGTTTTTCATGTCGACTCCTTCTTGTTTCAGGTGTGTTATTGCAGAGCTTTTTCTCGAGGGTCAGCCACTTTTTGAGTTATCCCAGCTCCTTGCTTATCGTAGAGGTCAATATGATCCAGGACCATACTTGGAGAAGGTTGGTTACAAATCTGTCTTGGAGTAGTTGTCACATACCATTGTTGCTCTTGATCTATAGTGATCGACATTATGTGACCCTGTAACTGCAGATACCAGAGACTGGAATACGTAGAATGATTCTTCATATGATTCAGTTGGACCCAGAGTTGCGACTGACTGCAGAAAGCTATCTGAAGAACTACTCCTCTGTTGTGTTTCCGAGCTACTTCTCTCCTCTTCTTCATGACTTCTTTTCCTGCTTGGTTCCACTTGATTCAGATACTAGGGTAAGTGTTGCTACAGAGGCATTCATTTTTGTTTAAACCATTAATGGGATCCCCCACATTCGGTGGTAAGGGATATTAACTGTGTTAAGCTATTACTTATCCTTTTCCTGATAGGTTGCAATGGCTCAAAGTGCTTTTCCTGAGATACATAAGCAAATGACGAATAACTCTTCTTGTGGGGAAAACATTCCTGCATATGTCAGAAGTCCAGTCTCAACAATATCTGAGGAATCTTTTTTGGAGATGAGAAGTGGGGATAGCAATAGTGTAATGCCGAAGGATAATTGTATGAAAAATGGTGAGCTTGAGAAACGTAAGCTTGGTGATTCTCATTCCCAGCTTGTGAATACAATCAGTGTTCTCTTGAAGGATGTGGAACACAATACTCGTCAACCTCATAGCAAGGTTGCCCTGGATAAGGTGCATTCTTCTGCATCTTGTAACTCAAACGAGAAAAATAATTCGTTCATTCTTCAAAATGCTGTGAAGGATAACCTGCAATCTTCAAGTGAACTGTTCCAAACAATTGAGAAGGGGTTTACGAAAATCACATCCATAAATTTAAAAAAGATAGCTAAAAATGATTTGGCTACGTTGCTTGCTGGGTGCAACAGTGAGTCTAACACTTTAAGTATTGCTCCCTTAGGCAGCCCTCAGCATAATCTAAAATGTGAAGGTATGGTGCTTATTGCTTCGCTGCTTTGTTCATGCATTCGGAGTGTAAAATTGCCACAGCTGAGGAGGACAGCGATATTGCTCTTGAAGTATACATCACTGTACATTGATGATGAGGACCGATTGCAACATGTGCTGCCTTACATTATAGCAATGCTGTCAGATACAGCAGCAATTGTGCGGTGTGCTGCTTTGCAGTCTTTGTGTGACATCTTGCCTCTTGTTCATGAATTTCCTCCCAGTGATGCGAAGATTTTTCCAGAGTACATCCTTCCTATGTTGTCCATGCTGCCAGATGATCCTGAGGAAAGTGTCCGAATTTCTTATGCTAGCAACATTTCCAAGATTGCTCTCACTGCTTTCAGGTTTCTTGTTCATTCAGAAAGGTTGAATGCAGCTGTTGTCCTGGATTTGCAAAATAAGAAGTCATCAACTTGCAATAGTATAAGTGAACCATTTGAACAAATTCAGGACTCAAGTAATGATGCCCAGCTTGTTCAATTGAGAAAGTCTATTGGTGAGGTTCTGCAAGAACTGGTTATGGGGCCAAAGCAAACACCAAACATTAGAAGGGCACTTTTGCATGACATTGGCAATTTATGTTGTTTCTTTGGTAAGAGACAGAGCAATGATTTCTTGTTGCCTATCCTCCCTGCATTTTTAAATGATAGAGATGACCAGCTACGAGCAGTTTTTTATGAGCAGATTGTGTTTGTGTGCTTCTTTGTTGGTCGTAGAAGTGTGGAAGAATATCTTCTTCCTTACATCGAGCAGGCTTTGAGTGATAACTTTGAAGCTGTCATAGTCAATGGATTGGAATGCCTGACACTTCTCTGCAGACATAAGTTCCTGAGGAAAAAGGTTCTCCTTGATATGATAGAGAGGGCTTCACCGCTGTTATGCTATCCCAGTGAATGGGTCAGGAGGTCAGCTGTTGGATTTATTTCAGCTAGTAGTGTATGCTTGGAAGAAGTAGACTCTTACGTTTATCTCTCTCCAATTTTACTCCCCTTCTTGCGCAATCAGCCGGCTTCATTAGCTTCTGAAAAGTCATTATATACATGTCTGAAGTCTCCTGTCACCAGACAAGTATTTTACGAAGTGTTAGAAAGTACCAGGACTTCGGACATGCTGGAGAGACAGCGAAAGATATGGTATAATTCAGCTTCTTTTACAAGAGATTCTGATTCTGACATTCTGATTAAGAGACCTGAAGGATTTGAAGGTGCAAGAAGCCCCACAAGGGGCTGGCTTAGCCAGCCATTAGAGCTGCAGAGAAGCAAGTCTATTCATACTGCTGTTCTACGAGCTCGACCAGAAATTGAGGCTGGGGCTAGGCTGAGACCAGTTGAAACTCTCATGTCCAGTATGTCTGGTAGTCTAGATGTAAGAGAAGCTTCAACCACAGATAAGTTGCAATTCTCAGGTCTTAGTCTTCCACATGTTAGTACAGGTAATAGTTTTATTTGTGATGGTCCAACAGAAGGCATTCCTTTATATTCATTCTGTGCTGATAAGCATCCCCCAGATGGGGCTGCTGTGGCTAGCGGTTCTGAGATTTCATCACAATGGGGCTCTCTTGGAATAGGTTTGTCATCCACCATGCCTTGGATGGACTCAATGAATAGATCATTTACTTTGTCGAGTTCCCTGGCACCAAAACTTGTATCTGGTTCCTATGGTTCTAGTGCCAGTAAACAAGTTTTCAAGGTCATACCAGATGCAGGTCATGAAAAAGATGAAATAGCGAACTTGTCTGGACGGCTGAAAGATACTAACATATCTGGGACACTGAAATATAATCAACCGGCTGTTGGCATAGGGGATGTAAGTCCAATCGCAGACTTAGCTGGGACACCCTATTTTGCGAGAGCTTCATCAGTTACTGATGTTGGATGGAGGCCCCGTGGTGTTCTGATGGCACATCTTCAGGAGCACCATTCTGCTGTTAATGATATTGCTATATCAAATGACCATAGCTTTTTCATCAGTGCGTCAGATGATTCATGTGTGAAGGTTTGGGATACACGAAAATTGGAAAAGGATATATCCTTTAGATCCAGATTGACTTATTCTTTGGATGGAAGTCGGGCATTATGTGCTACCATGCTGCATGGTGGACCGCAAGTTGCTGTAGGAGCAAGCGATGGAACTATTCATGTGTTTGCTGTAGATCAAGTCTCAAAAGGTTCTGGCAGTATTGAGAGGTATTTGGGCATCAGTGATATCAAGAGACAAGAAACTGATGAAGGTGCTGTCCTGAACCTGTCCAATTACTCCACGGATGGTAGTCCCAGTTTGCTTGTTCTCTATAGCACTCGTGGTTGTGGGATCCATCTGTGGGATGTGAGAGCAAATACTGATTCATGGACTCTAAAATCTACCCCCGAAGAGGGATATGTGTCATCTCTTGTGACTGACACTTGTGGGAATTGGTTTGTATCTGGGTCCTCTCGTGGTGTGCTTACTCTTTGGGATGTAAGGTTTCTCCTGCCTGTCAATTCATGGCAATATCCTGCTGTTTGTCCTATCGAGAAGATGTGTCTTCTTATTCCTCCATTAACTGCACCTTTGTCAGCCACGTCAAGGCCATTAGTTTATGTTGCTGCAGGATGTAATGAGGTATCTTTGTGGAATGCAGAGAACGGAAGTTGCCATCAGGTGCTTACGACATCATCCAGTTGTTTCTTTGTATTGTTCAAGTACTAATTTGCTTTTTGCTGTTGCTCTGATTCTTCTCTCTGTATTTTGTTTCATAGGTATTTCGATTAGCAAATAGTGGTGTCAGTGGTGATAATTCTGAAATTCCCTGGGCTTTAGCCAGACCATCAAGCAAGTCCAACCTTAAACTGGATTCAAGGCAAAACTTCAATAAAAAGTACAGAGTCGTAGAGTTGAATGAACCTCCCGCACGCTGGCCTGGTATCCGTTCCTTACTTCCTTTAGTGGGAGGTGATCTGTTGACTGGCGGCACCGATCTCAAGATTCGACTCTGGGATCATTGCAGGTTTCTTTCTCTGGCCTACTATTAACCTGAACTTGCACCCTTTCTTTCCATTCTCAAGCTGTCCTGAGATTATTATCTCAATTGTTTATCCATCGTTTCTCCTGCAGCCCGGACCGTAGCTATTGTGTCTGTGGTCCCTCAACAAATTCTACAGCCAAAGACGAGTACTATGATACAAGGTCTTGTTTCGATGTGCAAGTTGTGCAGGTAAGCAATAGAATCTGACTGTTTTAGCGTTTGAGAGTAATATTCCTATCAGGCCTTGAAATTTATTTGACTCATGTTCACATATTTCAGGAAACTAACAAATTAAATGTAGCACCAAAGCTAGTGACGAAAACTCTGCTTGCTGCTGCCGCAACAGATTCTGCAGGTTGCCACCGTGATGCCGTACTATCTTTGGCTTCTGTCAAGTTAAACCAGAGACTACTGATATCAAGCAGCAGGGATGGTGCAGTTAAAGTGTGGAAGTAACAAGGCTAGGTGTACATATGCAACCAAAGAAAACAGTATGTCTTCCAGTACATATTCGACTTCAGCTTTGTAGCATTACATTGTCTTGTAGGCGCTTGTGCCTGGCACCGGAACATCCAGGTTTGCGAAAAGCAATTGTGCATATCTAATTTATGATGTCTAAATAAGCTTAGTAGTACAGTGATTTTCTCTCTTGTATATATGTGTACATTACAAGTTGAAAAAGAAAATTGCATCAAGCGTAGCCCGCGGTCTTAATCATCTGTGTCTTGGATTCTCTTACGTCTACCCGCATTGTATAGATGGACGATAGGTGTCAGGTTTTTACCTAACAGATCGGATCGGATTTGAACCAGATGTATTCTTAACCATATCCGTTTTTTTGGTTATTCAGATTTTTCGATTCAAATACGAAAAAAAAGTCATATTTGAATAAAAAGTCCAATTTCACAATTTGGATCCAATCCAAATCTGATTTTTACTTTCATATTTGAATCCGAATTTTGAATATTTTCAAAATATAGAAGCATTGGATATAAAATATGCCTGTTCATGTCAACCAACAAGAGGCAAATGGTGAGTATCACTAGCTGTTCAAGAACTTTATTCCATAAGAAACGGGTGGTTAAGTGAAAAGTATACAGTTAACCAAGTTTTTTGAAAAGTTTGTATATTTTTACCATATCAAATTACACACTTAAAGACGCTTGTTAACTTAACAAAGCATGCTAATGTCTCTCACGCCACTTATTTATGAGAAAACATGCTTTTGGTTTAAGTTGATTCTGCAAGAAATTTGAACTTTTTTTACCTCATTATTGGTGCTATGAAAGCCATTGATTTGTTTATGGCTTAAAAAAGCACACCTAATTTGAAAGTGGCCAGTCTTAATACGTGTTTCGAGCCACATCTATAATATTAGATTACACCAAAAAACACATTAATTTATCTATTCTAAGCTGCATTTGTCTCTTAACCAAAAACATAAACAGTTTGGACATACCAATTTCTCTATTTCTCTTAATATATACGTGGGGGTGTCTTGATGTAATAAAAAACTTCACAATTTTTTATGTTGTTCATCCGACTTTTGAAGGTTCTTTCACTCGAAAACAAGTCTGAGTTTGAAACCTAAGAATAGACTTATTTTGTGATGTGAACAACATTGCAACACTATTAGAATATTTAAACCGGTGAATCATGTTGTAAACTGGTGGTTTGAAGGTCTTCTTTGTTTGGGAGACAAACTAGGGTTAAGCAGATCCGACCAGTTTACCCCCAGAGATGACAGAACTACATCTTCCTCTGAAAATCAAATACACAGGCCAGGTAGAAAATGTTCTTATTGACAACACACCCGTGCCTATGGCCTATGGAAATTTCTCAACGTTGAAGTTAGAGTTGCAAGTAGAGTTTACATTATGGCTCAGATTTAAATGATGATCATGAAGAAATTTAGAGTCGAATTAGGTACAGCATAAGTACCAAAACCTTAAAAAGTACCATTACAACAAAAATAAGAAACAACGACACGGACAGATCTTCAGTGCTTTAGTTTTTCCAGGAATACATGGTACCACGTTACCGGGGGCCCGTGTTGAACGGATGGAGCTGGAGTTGGACAGATCTTCGCCTGTGCTGCAATCAGTAATTGCGATGGTACAGTCCAGATGTGGATGAGAATGAAATCTCTAGTGTAAAAAGACATCTCCTGCTTCCTTTCTTTGCAGGCCATCATAACTACATTCTTTGCAGGTGACATCTCGCTTGCATGTTCTGATGAAATTGGGACAATTCTAGGCGTCTTGAGCATGGAAATGGTACTGATACCAGCTATAAACAGCTGCTGAATATGTAAACGACGTAAATGTGGATATCTCCACGACAACAACAAAGCTTGTGTTACACACAGATGAATTATTGATAACATCTCATTAGAATGTACAAATCCAACTTCAGATGACAAACCTGAAAATTCACACTAAAGTAATCATGGTTGCTAGTTGTGAAAATAAAAGTCATGCTTGCAACCAATAAGATGAGGAAATCAGACAAAATCACAGCTCTCAGATTTGATTATTCAAAGGGAAGCTAACAAGTGTAACTATGAATTCTTTTTGGCATCCGAGAAGGACGATTTTCTTTCAAATGATTCCAGTTGGCTACGGAGGTTTTGGTTATCCTCCAGAAGGCGATCGTATTCAAGGAGGAATCCCTCAGACTGTTTCTTCATAGCTAAAGCATTTGCTTCTGCAGCTTTTGCATCCTTGTCCTTCGCCTCAGCTACTGCTTCCAGATGATTCACCTTCTCCTTCAAAGAAGATATTTCCTTCTCCAATTCACTGACCGTTGACCCACCATTCTTCCATTCCTCAGAGCTTCTGCTTTGCATCTTCAGAGGTTCAATAGTCTTCCTCATCATCCGTAATTCCCTTATATAGTGGTGCATGCGGTCAATCATCAATGTAAGGAAGATGCAAAACCCTGCACAGACATGAGGACAAGGTAAGATTGATACTTGTCAATTGTTATGAGGATGGGCAGCAAAAGGTATCATCCTTGCACTGAATCTACTCATATCAAAATCATTGCTATCAGTACCCCTAGAATTAATCCATAATATTTTATGGATCAAAAGGAGTTGCAGTGTGATAAATAAAAGAAAACATGTAAAACACATCTAGCTAGGTTTTGTGTTAGAGAGATATTTTCAAACATTGCCTCATCAAAGCCAGATAATCTTTCCTCAATCTTCATGAAATTCTACAAGCAGCTCAAAACTATGGAATGACATTACAGGAAAAGGCCATCCACAATCCGGTGGTGTTTGACACAACACCGCATAATCACAAAACAACTGTCCTGCATTTTTGTTGCTCCAGAATGGTAATCAGATCTAATCAACTTGGAGAAAGAATATTACCGAAGGAAATATCAGTGGATCACCAAACGGGTGGTTATTCATAAAATAGCTGAAATTGTAATGTTACCATAGTACTTGGATCCAGAAGATCTAGCGCCACTCTTCTCAAGTAACAAGAAGTCAAGAAGATGATAAACACCCTAGGGGATATATGAATATTGGAGGAGAACGTTTGAGATGCATGACCAGCATTAGATGTACACACATCAGATTCATTACTCACAGAATAGTTCTTTTGGGTGTCTACGTACTGGTAGCAAATATATCAAACTAAAAGCAAACATGTTCTAATGGTTATAAGCTAGGATAGCCATTTGTCATATCTGTTAATTACTTTTAGATATGCCAAGTGATTTTTTCTTTTTCTTTTTCCTGCTAAACGTATTTCAGTGAAGAGGTGCTACCTGGTCAAGCTTTTGAAATAAGGATTGAAAAAAAAAACTAAGAACACTGAACATATAAGTACCAACATTAATTCTCAAAACCATGTTCTTAAAATCCAAAAACTTAGTAGTGATTGATAGAGATTGTTTAAGGCATCAGTACCAAATATAACGAACCTAGCTACTGTTCTGGACACTAGAACTTATACGACCTCTTGTTATGAGGGTACGAGTTCTTGATGCTTGACAGCAAAGAATTGTGGGTGAAAAAAAAATTGAGTGATTCATTTTCTTGTTCGAGAAAATACATCAGCTTCTGTTTAATTTTCGAATCATGAACGAACTTCCTATCAGCAAGCGCAATGTGAGATAAAAAACGAAATAGATACCACTGGTACTAATAAAACATAGCCGCGGAAGGGACTGAAATATCACCGATTCCGTGGATTGCTCTGACGATTATAGCACATGAATTCCATTTAAGCAGAACCATAAATGCATAACTAGAGATCTAGAGGATCTTGCCGCAGGCTATCAGAATGATTCAGATGAAGGATCAGAGAAGTCACTAATAGTCAACAAAAAACACAACGTATGTTAATGACCCAATAAATGGTTGTCTGATTCAGATCATAACCAAGAAAAGTGGGACAGGAAATTACCCATCAGAGAGGCCTCCAACATAAGCCTGCTCACAAGAACCTGATCCGTGGGCGTGATCGAGCCAAACTCATCCGAACGCCTATGGATCTTGAAAATACTATGAAGGCTCGCCACCATCAAGACAAACAACACGCCGACGAGCGTCTTAACGACGACGGGACCACGGCCGCGCTTTATCCTGTCCAAGCACATAGTCACAAGCTTTCTCATGGGGTTTTTCAGAATCAGGAGCAACACCACAAACCCCTCGCCCACCAGAAGCGTATATAGCAACTGAATCATGGCTGCCGATCACCCAAATCCTGACTTCAAGATATCCTTTCTTTTCAACTGCTAAACAAAATTAAGAACTAAATCACAACACCACGAAATCAGCACCAAAACGTTCCAAAATCTGTGAATCGCCAGGCCCCCAACTCCATGCAAGAACACCCAAGTTTCTTTTTTCCAGAAATCGAACGACAGACACGAGAAGTCAGCAAGAACCCAAGATTGAGCAACCAAGCCCAAAAGAAAAGACCAGAAATCAAAGGAGACAAAAAATGAGACGGAAACACCAAGAACCCAAATCAGGCTTGGTGCAATAAAGTTGATTGAAATTGGTAGTTAAGCCTAAAGGGTGAATTAAAAGAGGGGGACAGACCATTCGAGAAGGGCGTTAGGAGAAACGAAGGTACAGGGGAAGGTGGCAGGAAAATGGACGACCTTTAAACGGAGAAATGGGGAGTTCATTTCACCCGGGCGACCATGCATTCCGCGTTCAATGGGGAGGAGAAACCGAGGGCGGATCTGGGGTCTACTGTCCAAGAAAACTTGCTTGCCGCGTCCATCTTGAGATGAACGGTTCCAAAACTTAATTCAGAATCTTTTTCATGGGTGGAAGGACCCACGTATCGTTTTGCCGCGGTGCAGTATGTGCTTGTTTTACCCAGTTTCATATTTTTCCTACTTCATGCGGCGTTTGACGGAGTAAAAAGGAAAAGAGAAGAACTTTTTAAGACAGCAAAAAGAATCGGACGTTTTGTGAGTAAAAATTGAATAGATTATCAGGATAAATACTTTTTTTTTTCTTTTTTATCAAATGCCTTCTGAAGAATGTTTAATAATTTTGAAATATTTCGAAAGTTATTGTACTAAATGAATAGCACTTAAACCAAACCGGTGAAATGCTGTTCTAAAGTTTTCTTTTCAGTGAAATCTTTCAGTGGGTGCCCATGAAAAATGTTCTTAAAGAGGAAGGCTCACTTCCGCTACATTAGTTTGATCTGCTCGTTATTGCCACATTAAAGGGGTTGCATGACAACTTAAAACCAGGTTTTTTGAGAGACAAAACCTGGTTTTGTCCAAAAACACCATTTCAAGAATGATTGGATGACATTAAAATTGAGTTTTGCCAAAACTTGGTTTTCATAAAGGGCCTGAATAACTTGCTTCTCCGAGGTTTTTGAAGTAAGACTTATTTTTGCTTATAAACCAAGTTTTTTACTTGTCATCCAAACATCCAAACCAAGTTTATAAAACTGATGTTTTCACAAAACCAAGTTTTTTGAGTGTGTCATCCAAACAACCCTTACATCTTGGACGATGTTAAAGTTTATCTAAGAAGCGTTCAGCCGCTCACCATTCAGTGGCCAGGTTAGAAATTTTCCACTAAAGTTACTAATAATTTAATTTTAAATAAAGAAAAATAATGAAGTAATTTAATTTTAAGTTTAAAGGGCACCAAAATATAAAAACTAATAAACAAAACAGGAATGGGCAATTGCCCTACCAGCCCACATGTACCTCCGCCACTAGTAGTGCTGTCGATTAAGTCGGCTTTGTTTGTTAATGAATGTGGTAAGAAATCCATGCCAAACTCCATGATTTATCAAACTAAAGATTACAAATGAAGATTGATTCTAAAATCATATTTCATCAATCTAAGGATTTTAAGTCAACCTAAGCTCAACATTTGAAATCCACATGCCGCTGCCTTTACAGAATTAAAAGATCTAAGATCAGAAATGAAAGCTCGATCATAAATCACAATTTCAAATAAATTAAAATCCTCGCACATCAGATATGAGCTAATCAAACAGAGACACCCACTTAAGATGAAGAAAACCAAGAGGTAACTATCCAGGATGATTTTGTATTTGGCATAGACTAGCAGGAACCTACCTGACCTCAAATTTTCTATAGAAAAAGCAATGTACGGGTATTATATCTAAGCAATTTTCAATTGCTTAACAATTGCTATCGGAAAAAATAATTACTTCTTATAAAAATTGCTACAACCATCTTCGTACATATTGAGTCATCAATTTATATTGTCAAGTACTTAGAAAAGGACAAGAGTTTGATGCCTTCTTTGGGGCAGCAAAAGTTCTTTAATGCCTTTCTGCTGGTTGATAAAGGTTTTGGCGTAGCTGATTGGACTAATGATTTGTAGAGGCTCAGTTATTAGTTCGATTCTTGTAGGTGCCAGGCGGAGCCGCTTGGTGACAGGAACAATAATAAGCTGTTTTCATAATTTATAGAACATTATGCACTAATGTTTTTATGAATATGGCCTTTATATTTAGGACAGATTCATGGAAGTTTGTTACTGTTTGGATAACCAAATAACCCCTTTAGGAACACATTATCTTGCTTTTTAGTTCAAGAAATAAACAGTGTCACAACAATGTGGACCATCAACTTATATGTCATGTTCATAACATTGATTCCTGCCTCGCTTTAATGAATAGAACAGGAAAAGTAATTTATGCTGACAACTTGTGGCTTTGAACACTCTTAAAGAGGTAAACAAATTAATAAAACTAATTGCATGGTAAAGATGGTAACAAGGGATTCTCTTCTCCTTTCTTTGGACTCTACCGTTATCACTGTGGTTACAATAATGGAATGCTTTCCAGAGGTTGAAAGCCTATTTACAATGCTGGAATCTTTTAAGAGGGTGAAAGCTTCTAGGCTTCTAGCCTTGCGATTCGTGCGTGCTAAGCCTTCTAACCAAAAAGTGATCAACTAGAAGATCGCAATCCTACTGTAAATTACAGTATATGTTTACAGTATAGGGGAGTAACATAGATAAGAATTGAACAGAAAACGTGTTTTCTCTAAAGCTGCTTATCTAACCAATTATGCTATACCCTTTTAGAGCACCCTTTCTTGATCAGTAGATAAAGCTTCGGTGCTCTTTTCTTTCTTATCATTGTCTTTCAATACCTTCAGTTAACTTTAGTCCAGATTTCTTCTTCTTTGATTCCTGTTACTTTCTGAGACTTAATTTGCCTGCATTCTATTCGTTCATCTTTGGTGGCAGTCAATTTCCATTTGACTAGTCGATGGAGCCAGTTTCGGTCGTCAACATCAGATCAACCAACAGTCATATAGATGCTGAATGAATATAGCATTAGAATCCAAGTCCAAATTTGATTCCAATCCAGATCTGGATTACATTAGATCCGGGGTGGGCTTAGTAATATGTAGGTTCCGTAGCAACAGTTCAAACCCAAGATTTTCAATGCTGCACGCCTGTGTTTGTGCGTCCTTTCGGATGTCGATCCACAAGTCATGTTTACAAGCAAATTAATACAGGCATGCACATTTTCTCTCTTTACCGTTCCAACCTAACCAAACTGATTAGATTTCTACAAAGAATTCCAAGTAGTACATTGACATCGCTCTAGATAAATGGGAAAATGACACCAATTATATTGATCGATTTATCGCTGAATTAAAAAATGTCACCTTAAAAATTACTAATTAAGGGGCGTTATGAAATTTTAAAATCAAAATGTTCATCTTTTAAGAAATTAAAAGTGTTAAACAAACAGAGTATTTTGTTTTTGGAATTAGGAAACTGAAACCTGTAAATTTGATTCCATAACAGTTTGAGTAGAAATTATGATTATAGAATTTTCATTCTTGAATCAAAATTCTAAACCAACAAGCGCCCCTTAAGATATAGTATAATGAATATTCACCTCTGGCAAGGTGAGTTTATAAAACTTACAATGATTAAGCTCCGATGAGTGGATTCATTTGGTAAATAACTACTGCTAACTTCAACTGCTTCAGTCCCACCATTTTAAGGTTTTCTTCCTCTTGCGTTCGCATTATAATAAGGCAAGCGACCCACTTGACAGTTTTTCTCTCATCAAGAGGCAGATCAAATGGAAGCTAAGCTGTTTATTAAGAGACTAAAAGTCTGAAACACTCTTCGAATGAGACAAGTGTTCTTGTTTAGAAAGCTGGTTTGCTTCTCACTTTCTTTCTCTCATTGGACTCCTTTGAGAGGTATTTTGTTCTTTTGAAAAACAGTTTGGTTTCTATATTTTCAGCTTAATTTGTACAGTCTGATCTGCTTAAATCAAACTGAACTGTTACTGCCTCCAGCGGAACAACTCTGGAACAACCGAGAACTCCTGTTGGCTAGTACTAGAAGCGCCATTTTCTCCAGGACCTCTTGATTTAAGTCAATATCTAGTGTACCATTCGCTTCATGTGATCCAAAAATTCTGCCGAAATCGACGTCGAAATCAGAGTTCATTTTGACATCAAAAGAAGGACTCAGTTGCAGAAGATTGTTTTCCGCTCATGTTGTTTTTGTTCATGGCATTTTGATTGCTTGGAGTTGAAGAATCCTTCGTTTGGCAGGTTGTCCATCATGGCTGGGACTGTGCAGCCAAAAGGTGCGAAAAAGCAAACCGTGTGGGAGAAGCATATAGCGCAGGAAAGGAGTTTGAGATCTTGAAGTTTGGAACATTCCTGTAAGGAACTTCACAAGCAACCACCCATTCTTTGGTGACTTGGAAAAAGCTGTTTTCCATCTAACATGGGTGACCAAATGAACAAATCTTAGGTTTTAGCCGGCTTTGTTAGAGTTGGTTTATTTTCTAACTGTAATTGAAAAGCGAAAACCAAGTTTTCTTTGTTCTGATTACACTTGGTTTTCGCTTTATGTAACATAGTTCTTGCTTGGGTAATGACAAACAAAGGTTATGAGAATTTAATAAACTTAACGAAGACAAGAAAAAAACCTTTAATCCATTCTGAGAAATTGAGCTTTCATTCTGAAACGAAGTTTTCTTCAAACCAAGGTACCTCTCTGTAACTGATCTTTGTACTCAAACTTGTTATATTTCATCCAAATGGGCCCTAAATCTGGGGAGGCTTAGATGCGGTTTTTCTCAAATTAAGAAAAGTATGATCACTAACGATGGAAAACTAGAAGTAGAGAATGGGATGCAGAAGAAAGAAACTTCACAAATGCATGCTTAAACCTATTTTTGTTTTTATATCCCATAAAAATCAAAATTAATTTAAATAAAAATTCATGTCCTGGTGCTAAGCCATGTTATAGCCCATTTTCTAGCCGGAGAGTGGTCTGAAAAATGGCCAATTTAACTGCTACTTTTTTTTAATGTTACCTAAAACAATGGAAGCTTCAATATTCTTGATATCTAAACATTTAAAATTTGAAAATTTGGCCAGAAAACTGACTGGACAAAACTTGGGTAGCATTTTGTTGTAAGTCTTAACTCTTAAGCATTAAGAGAGAAAGTTAGACCATCTAATCCATCACGAAAAGTTGAGCTTTCTTTTTGAATCTCAGTTTTCTCTAGACCCAATTTGCATCACCCAAACATGCTCCAGACCAAGTAGCCTTTTTCTAGATTGAGTTTGTCATTTAAACTCGGTTTATAACTGGGATTAGGGTTGTCATTGAAACCAAGTTAAGTACTTTCTGTAACTAGGTTTAAGCTGCTGTACACAAACAGTTGAAATAGGTCTAGTTCTAATATTCCAATGGTGGCACAATTATAGACAGGGAGATGGTGGCAACAAAAACTGTCATTTATGTGAGATACTGTCTAAGATAGCCTGCCTTCCCTTTTTTCTTTTATCTGAAATGTTCATGGAAATGAGACTTGGTTTCAGCTATTTACAGATGATTGACCTGCCATTGTGATGCGCTTAGCATTTGGGAAATCCAGCCCTTCAACCAGCCACATTGAGATTCTAAGAATGCACTCAGATTTGCATTAGGCTAAGTTCAATGGAGACCTTCCTATTAAATGCATTTTTAACTTTGATTTAGGGAAATCTCTTCAACTAATGTTGTAAGACTGGCTGGCAGAAAATAACATTATGCCTTCTGTATTCACTAATGCAACCTGAACGCGGAATCTGAAGTTATTGTGTTCGCATAAACATGAAGTTTTGGTCGAATCAGGGCCTATGTTTTGCACTGCAGACAAATGTTTTAAGTAATTCTAATCAATTTGTGTTGGAGATCCTTTTGAAGCAAAGGGAATAGTACCATCGGTAACAGAGGACACAGTCTAATGAAAATTCTGACCTGAAGCAGCAATTTTTTCTTGGTCGTGTTCCTCTTAAGACCATCATTGACATGGTTGTTCTGCTGTACAGTTGTGAAGGTGGCCATGTTCCTCTATGAACATTGTCGACATGGGTTTTCTGCTCCATGGTGGCTCCAATAAAGTCCACGGCATCTGTTGAAGATGTAATTTCATGTCATCAATGAAGTATGAGGCTTGATGAAGACTGAGTTGGCCAAGCCAGGGAAGCATGAGTCCAGTTGCAAGTACTCACCTGTGGCTGACCAAGTTGCTTGATGAATGCTGCCCCCTAACGGGACTGTCAGTGGGATCAAACATTGTTAGTAAAGCTATACACAATCAAGCATCTTACTGCAGAGCATAGCACCAGTTTTTGTCCATCAATATGCAAATGAAGGCAATCTAGTTAAATATGAACTGGAGAAGTATTTATGTAGACCCACAGGATGACAATCTAGTTAGGCTTGAACTGGAGAAGCATTTGTATAACTCCACAGACAGTTTGAGACGTGACCATATTCACTAACACAGCCAACCTACGATATTCAACAAGATCAATTTTACTTAATACTTCAACAATTTGAGATGTCTCTGCAATACCGATTTGCTACTCCTGTTTTCTTTTCTTTCTTTTTTTTTGTTACAGAGGCACAGACAGGCGGTGCCAAGAAGAGAATGAACATGGGTGGGTGCATATCACTACATCAGATCCTGCCATAAGTTGAATTTCTATTTCTATAATTGTGAGTGTTTGCTGTTTATTTATTTATAAAAGAATAAGTAGGTACTTTCACTGACAAACGCTAAGTTAGATTTAGCATCATTACACCTTGGTTTTAAGTGACAAAAATTATTATAGTAGCGCAATTCTAAAGACGGAGACAAAAAATGTCGCGTATAATATGCTAGCGAGAGAAAATGTTTCGACACTTAACAATTTTCAAAAACCTAATATAAGTAGGATCGTGTAAAAATATGTTATTAACGCAAAGTAAATGCTGTCATGTGACAATATAAATGTTGCATCAAGGATCGCATTCACTGCTGGGCCGCCAAGTAATGCTAATCAGTTGCGTTGTCTAATAGTCATCGAATCCTTGGCACTCATTCGACATTTTGTTGCATTGGAAAACCATCACAGATGAGGACGTTCAGTGTCAATTACGCATTTCGTCCGCGAAACAATTACAGTCACGAGATTCAGTGACGATCACCCTGGCGTGATACAAAAAGCACACATTCCCCACACATATTAAGCGCCGGCAAAAGCTTGATATCCTCATTAACCGCAGCAAATGCTCTAGCCTCAAGTGGTTTTGTGCCCTATCGAGCTTTGGCCGTCAGAGGACAAGTTAGAGTTCAAATTCCTATAGAACCACTTATAATTAGTCATGGGACATTAAACCTTCAACATTTCAAGTCAGTCTATTATTCGAAAGTGTGGTTTCCTGCTAATACTAATGAAAAAGGTCACAAGCATTCCACTCACTCATTAGTAAGAGCTCTACAGAGGCGGAGGCAGGTGTGGGAACCGTGTGGGAAATTGCCCCCACGGACCCACAAAAAAATTTCTGTTTTCATATTGATATTTCATGTATTTTATTCATTTAGATATTGATGCTCCTCAAAAATTGAAATTTCATAACTAGTGTCCTGCTGCCAAAGATGTATAACGAGATACTGTAACATAGAAACCTAGAATGACGATCGATGTCATAAGGTCCAAGCTCAGTATCAATAGGTTCCAGTATCAATTTGGTAATAGTAATAGTAATTAAGCAAGGATGAAGTTGTCAATTACCTAAGACCAGTATTTTGTTTAGTTGAATTCATCGTATTTCCTCTTGTTTCTAAATAGCCGAACTTTTTTTTTGTAGTTAGTTGAGTTCAAATTGAGGATATTAAAATTCTCCTTCTTTTCCTTGTGCGTTTCTTTATTTTCCCTAAATTCTCTTAATTTAATGATTTCCGAAATTATTGTTAGGGATGTGAACGACTTGGATTCGGGTCTGGTCCACCCTTTATCACATCAATTTAACCGATGCAATCATATCCAGATCCAGACCCCATTTTTAAAACCAAAATCAGGTACAACCAGCCAGCGTAAGAATCGACATCTATTAAACTCAAATTTGAAACATGGCTGCAAAATTGCATAACAACTTCAAATAAGATTGGTGATTGGATCTAAATCTTTTTTCCAGATCCGGTCAAACGGATTCAAACTCAGAGTTGGATTTTAAGTCCCTGTGCTCTTTGCTTCTCCATCAAAACGTTGCCTTGCTTCCTTCTTTCTCCATGAAGAATACAGAACATGCACATGGAAATTAGTCTCTAACATGTATATGTATAATGGATTCCAGCTATAAAGATTTATTATGTTGCCAGTTTGTGCTTCTTCCTATCATTTCGACTGGCCTCTTTTGCCCATATGGTACAAGCCATCAACATGAATCATGAATCTTTGGCATCTTTACATGCATTAATTTCTCTAGTTCTTGGATTTCCCTAAAGATAGGATCTAATATCAAGCAAAAAATAGCATTTCTGAATTTTTACATATATTGAGTTCAAATATCTTGGAAATCAAATGTCTATGAAATTATAAGACGTTCTATGGGGTTCTATATCGCATCACTAAATAAGTTTATCTTATACAAGGAAACCAACCTCATGGCAACGAGAGAACTGGTTGATTGTGTCACATTATCTTGTTGACAATAGAAGAATAAAAGATAAAAAAGTTAGAAGCATCAGCAGCAGCAGAAGAAGAAGAAGAAGAAGAAGAAGGTTGTGATCTTAGACCCACGAACACCAGCCTTGAACTTGTTTTTTCCAACCATGAGGGTAGAATTCCGATGTGTAGAAGTCATCGTCTTCCATTGACAACGGAACAGGATATGAAGAGACTTCAAAATATAAAAGTCGTCTAGAAGTGTAAAAGGATGTGATGTTTTCACATTTAAAATTTTCCTATTTTGAAATCTCATCTTTAGAACTGATTCACATGGTTGGTGCAGAAAAAATATAAAAAGAGTTTAATATTTGAGCAAATAATGATTCAACTCTTAAAAGTTAATAAATGGGCATTCTACTTCTGAGATAAACTCTCGACGAGTGGCAGAGGAATGGCCTGTAGATGATGGCACGTCTATTATGCTTCTTGTCTAGAGAGAGACACTATTCAAAATATATATATATATGACAATCAAATATGTCAAAGCATTAACATAAAATTAACAAACTTTCCCACACTTGCCACCATGTGACTTTACCACTGGAGAGAGGCACTGCGAAGAAATTGTTCCTTGCCGGGTCGCTGGTGTAGATGAATGAAGGCAGACCACTAGAACACGACCATCATGGTGTCCGCGATCATGCAAACAGTTTTTTAAATAAAATGATTAATACTTTTTTCAGGTTATAGGGTTGCTTCGGGGCTTAAGTGAACCTACGGTGCAGCTTCAACTCAAGTATTGCACTTGCCATCATTTGCAAGTTAGATGAGTAACATCCGGGAATGAAACAGCAACGAGAGGGTTCAAACAATGAATCCCTTTTATGTGAGCCAACTTACCACCCAGATGCATTATGCCGTTATCATTTTAAATCAAAAAATAATATTTTCTGTTAATAAGCAGCTCTTTGAGAATGCAATTGGTCAACCTAATCTCAAAATCCTTACAACTTCAAATTAGGCGAGACATTACCTAAAGTTGCAAATCTACTAACAGCAGAAACTAACCATTTGCAGAATAGATACATTGGTCAGATTTAATGGACATAACTTGCATCTATCAATAATTGGTTCCTTCCAGAGCGCCAAATACCTTGTGCCAGACTTTTCCATCATCGATCTCATGTCATGATTGACTTTAGATATATTTGATCAAATCCACTCAAGCCCATGGCCTGTTTGCCCTATAAAATTAGGTTAACTTACTTAACCTCCTTCATCTAATTGTGCCCAAGATTCAGTTGCTGAACCAGAGTTAATTCACTTGTTCATCTTGCTTTCGGGTTGGAGTGCACCTACTTGTTCATCTTTTCTTTGTACTTTGGTTGGGAACTGGAAACCGAAACCAAACCAAAACCGGTATCAAGCTGCTTCACACACACATACATATGCAGAAGCACACCATGTGTACCAGGGGTGGTGGAGGGGGGGGGCACTTAAGCCATGGCCCCACCCCGGCCAATGGAAAAAAAATTACATTGAAAAAAATAAAAAATTTTAATTACGTCATGTATTTTTTGGATTTGAATTCAGTTTGGCCCTACTCGAATGTAGAGGTTAGACTGTCGGCCCACCCCTCAAGAAAATCTTGGCTCCGCCCCTGATGTGAACAGTATGGATTCTCAATGTTCCTTCTGAAATTTGGCTAAACATCGATATTTCCTTCTATCATTATCCTGTTTTGGTAAGAATTTGACTTTTACATTATGGATTTTTTGGAAAATACAGAAAAAAAAAAAGTCCACAGAATTTTAAAGTTAACAACATCGACTCACTACAACATTTTTTGGTTTTGCCAACAGCGGCCGTTGTTGACGCCCCAGAGCTGTTCTCGTTTCCTATATCAACAGTTGCAGAACCGTTCAGATAAATTCCGTGGGCGTATGAATTGCTGACGGATAGTGGCCGCCAGTGTGTACCTTGGCACTCTCAACACATACTTATTCATAAGAAATTAAATTCGTACTCAGAAACCCATGTCACTCCTGTTCTTAATCTCCACTTAATTTTTGAAGACACAAAATTAAGTATTAGCTACGGTTTATGGCAATTTTATCAATGGTTTATGATACTTTCAGCAATATACTTTTATCTACCTACCTAGTAACATCCAACAGCTGGCAGATTTCAATGTGTGCGTGTATATATATATATATATATATTAAAGCAAGGGCTCCCCATTTAACGGGAGCAACTTGCGAATATCACTGGGTGATGAGATGTCATGAATTTCAAATATTAAAAAAGTGCAGGACTATTTTTTGTGGTTCTCCCTTGATAGACATAGATGATGAGATGGGTTTTCCTTTGTCACCTACTTGTTTCCTGTTCTTGAGATTGCACTCTAAACTTGTGCAATTTTTTAGAAACTGGCTAGAAAGAAAAGCAAAGAAGTGAATGCTTATTGTCTTCTTCTGTTCCAATAATGGGAGGCATCATTCATAAGCAGTTTTGCACTTTTATGCACCTCAGCCAACAAATTTTCCCCACTTCCTAAAGCCTTTTTTCTTCTCAGTCAACCAACTTTTTTCAAAGTTTTTGTAACAAAAATACTAATTCCAATAAACTAGTTACCCAAATCAGGTTATAAGGTAATAGTAAAGATTTCAGGTTATAAGGTAATAGTAAAGACTGAAATATATACTCCTATCGTAATGCAGCTTGGATTCAATTATATATTTAGAAATGAGTCTCATATTCAAACATGGACTTAAAAGCCAGATACTGATTGATTGGATTCAGCCTGTGAGCTTTAAAGCCAGATTCAGATATGGTATGATATAGACTTTCATTCATTCATATTCCAATCTAAATTTGAATTCTATATACAAACATCCGATGAATCGGATATGGTATAGAACATTCAATGTAAATTCGAAATTCGATCTGTTGACATCCTTATCTCAATGCTACAATTTTACCAGGGTGATGTGCCCTATGCGCGTCACCATCATCATCCTTGTCACTAAGAATCTTTTTCCTTTTTCCTATCATCTCCAACAATATGTTAAGAAGGGTAGGTTGAGGAGTCTACATAGGTCTATATAGTTCGACATGAATTATTCTGATCCTCCTCTTAAAGTTGCTAGTAAACAAATTAGTCGTCGCAGAATTTTGAAAAAGAAAAGTGACATTCATATGCCCTAATACGAACAACTTCTAGGGCACCTCACATAGAACACGAGTTATTTTGCCATTGGAGCAAAAGGGACTGAGGCCTATATATAATATGCCTGATATAATATTCATCAAGCAAGGACAAATTAAGCATATGGTAAAAAATACGTATTCATGTGATCGCTTATCAAAACCCGAATTGAGTTTGTTATAATATTCCAAAATCGTCACTGCAATTTTTTTTTTTCTCTCTCTCTCTCCGATTCATCTCTCTTCTTTTGTTTATGTTATCTTTGTTCAATTATGGTCTCTCTCTCTCTCTCTCTCTCTCTCTTTCTCTGGGTTTCTGCCTTTGTTTTTGTAGTGAACCTTCCTGAAAAGCTGATCTCGCTCTCTTTTTCTCCAGCCTTGTCACCTTTGGTTCTTGCCATGTTCCTTCTCGATAAGCATAAACAAATAATAAGAGAAGTCATGACCTCACTTTTTGCCTGAGTCCAAACCGGCCAACCCAGAGTCAAGGATTTACAGAGCCTTTGTCCGCTTCCTGTGGCGTACCAGAGTGGAACTCCTAGAAAGCTAACAGTTTCACTGCAAAAAGTGAAGTGGGAGTTTTCCCTTTGTCTTCTTCCATCTGCATTCTTGCTGTGTGTCTAAGCATAAAAAGAAAGAAGAGATCAGTAAGAGATCAACTTAGGTTGATCATCTGAATCACAGAAACTCTTTTCTTCATTTTGTCGTTGAAACTGCCAATTTGTCGATGCCGCCAAGCGGTTGCGTACACCCGTCGGTCTCCTTAGGCTCCATTGGCTTTGCTAATTGTTTGGTTATTCAGGATCATGATTCAACAGGTTAGGAAGTTGATGCGACTTGTGAAATACCAGCTGCCAATGAATTCCTGTTCATTCTCCATTGTAGGTGTTCATTGGCTTTAGCTTGGGCCAAAGGAGATTTTGTTGATTCAATTTACTTTTCTTTGTTTTCTTAAGAATTTACAAGCTTGGTAGTGTTTGGCTTTAAATTTCTGATTTGCTAACTTTTCTGGAGCATAGCCCAAACCACAGTAGGCAAACCTGAGAATTAGAATCGTCTCAATAGACGACGAGCAGGTCAATGGTTAGCGAGTTGACTCATGACTCGGCCGGATGAGGTCGTAAATTTTTATACTGTATTTTTTTACTATAATCTTGTGTAATCTACTGCTTTCCTGCCCAACATGGAACATTGTCATTTTGGTTATGATTTGATAACGACGTTAAGCATAAAGGCCATGAATCTAAAACTACTTGCTAGCTTGTGTTTATCATAAAGTTCTTTTTCTCTCTCTCTCTCTTTTGCTTTTGTATCTAGGGAACTTCTTGTTCCCAAATTTTGTTATATATTTCTCATTTTATCGGCTCTCTTTATATATATATATATATATGTATATATATATATATATACACCACCCACAAGTCACCAGATTCTTCATGGGCCCATGGATGTTTAGAGATTAATGGTAAGAATATATTTGCAAATGGTTGGACTATTATTGTTCTTTTCACACAAAAGCAGTAGTGGAGCCAGCGTGGGGCTGTCGTGGGTGCCTGCCCACGCCAGCCCAAGATAGCTTCACGTTTTTGCCTGCTTAGTTTCAAGTTTGTTCGTGCATGTACCAGCTTCGGCTTTCGTTTTCCTTTTCATATAATTAAAATTATGGGCATTCCACACGCACGAGAAAGGTAGCGGAGCCAGCGTGGGTTTGGCGTGAGCGCCTGCCCACGCCAACCCAAGACAGCCCAAGGTACTAACTAGTACATAGTATCCTATAGCCAAAAAATTCTGGCTCCGCTACTGCACAAAAGCTTTCATGAGAGCAAACACAAACAAAAGATAGTTAAGAAATTAAGAATTAAGATGAATTTTTACACCTTAAGGTAGTTTGACACCAAAACTTGGGCTGTTTCGATCCAAATCACCAATCTAGTGAATCAATTGATTCGTAGTACACTGGTGCTAACTCGCTTGAGTCTTGGCTCATGGCTTAGTGAGAGAATGATCCCGAGCCAACTCGGGCATTCCTGTGTCAACTAACTGAGTTTGCCAACAATTGCCCAAATACAATTTAGAGTACCCTATTACATAAGTTGACTCCTAGCTTTTATGCCATATTATAACATACATAAGAATGCAGGTAGTGTTGTATCTATGGTTCTCTTCTAGACGATTGTTAGTATTTATTTTTGGAGTCCAAATCAACAAGGGAACAGCTTTGATGTGTCATTCAAAGCAGGTTTATTTTTACAGCATCATTCAAGCATGAAAAACCACCTTAGCGAAACACTTTTAACAATTAAAATAAAGTCGAAATGCTCATATTATCACTTGGTTGCCTAACTTGGTTGGCATATTACAGAGCTTAAGAATTAATTGAAAGTTACTAATGAAAAATTCTACAAAAAACACATTAACGATTAATAAAATCATGTTGGGTTTTATAATTTATTTTTTTTTAAATCACACTTACGCCTGCTTTGATTATACCCTCTTGCCATACAGAAGTAAAGAGAGGACTTTCTTGAACGGCGAAAAGAGGAAGCCACAACTCATATAAGGAAAAGTGAACGTACAATCGAGCAGACAAGATTGACACATCTAGCAAGCTCGTTAAGTCGGTGATTAAAAAATAAGAATAAAAATTTCTGAAACCTTGGGCTCATTGACATCTCTGGCTGCAACACGCTGTCGGCAACGATCACGATGAGGAGTGTCAAATATTGGATACTTTTGTGGAAAAGTAGGGAAGTCATCCACTCATCCTCTACCGACTCGTTTGTTTTTAGGACGTTGTTCGTTTACTTTGGTTTGTGTATGTGTGTGTGCGTGCGGTTTTAATTTGTGCTCCTGTATCAATTTTTTAGAGCAGATTTTGCTGGTGGTTGAGAAGATGAAAGAATATTGATTGATACAACGATGAAGACGATGATCACTAGTCATTTAACAGATTTTTCGCTAGCATTTTTTTTATGAAAGTATCTTTTTAATTATGACGATGAGCTGTTCTGTTAGGTGTAGTGTAATTAGTCGGTCTTTAGTGTTGTACTAATGAAGTGTCATTTGTTCGATTTTCGTAGGTGTTATTTTTCTGGACTGCAAACAGTGAACCACCCAAATCACGAAGAGAAGCTTGGGGAAGAAGACGGTTTCATGAAACACCAATTATAAGGATGAGCTCTATTACTTTTTTTCTCTTTCACACACACATAGATCAGACCTAGCTTAATGGTGGTACAATGTAATTGTATGTGTAAAGTCTTCTCTCTTGTTCACTAAGAAGGTATCCTCATAATTGCTTTGGCTTCGTAAGAATATAAGTAAATATACAAACGTCCAAGCATTGAACTCTAAACTTCCATAAGTTTTTAAGCCAACCAACCTGATCGCGTATATAGAGCTCCTGATCAAAGCGATATTCTCATCTTTCTCCACCAACTACAGTTTCCTCGGTTAACAATCCAAATGATCGGACTCCTAGATATCAATAAATGAGCCGGCAGGCCTGATGGTGCTGAGAACTTCCGGAAAATTTGCGGCTCCGGCGACTTGATGATAACTTTACGCATAGAGAATTCAACGTCAGAGATGGAGATAAGGGTAGGTGCCATTAATTTGATGCCTGACCATTCAAATCTAGGACCGGACCATAACCAAAAAGAAGTAAGACATTGGAAAAACACGAAGTTGGAATCCGTTGTTTTTGTAAGAGATAGGAACCTTTCACATGTGAACATGTTAGATTAATAGATTCCCGTTCGAGATTCAGAAATATTATCTAAATACACATTTACCTTGATTATATAGTCCAGTTGACCTGATTAATGTATGGTAACTCAACTTAGCAATTCAAATGGATATGAATTGCATTGGTAACTAAGATCGTTAATAACTTAGCAATTCAAATGGATATGAATCTATAACGTGATCATGACATGTTTAACTCATCTCGCCCGATTATAAATCCGAATGCCGGCTTGATTATGCAACCATTAGGTTAACTTTTGCATGCCTTGATCCGATCGACCGGTTTGGTCGAAAATTACCCGATCTAAGTAGACTGCCAAATAACTGAATAGATCAATTAGGTCGGTCCCTACCAAGATCATAATGTATGCAAATATTCTCAAAATTAAACAGCATTCATGATTGGGGCCACTGCTTTGTTGTCTGTATTGATCACTTAGCTGATAGTTAGGGCTAGTCAAAGTGGTCTCTCACTAATTCCATAGATTGAACAATGACCAAGATTGGTTGGAAGTACGCTACCTGCTCAAAGTACCATCACAAGTCTCAATCTGCACGCTACCATCCTTTTCTCTCATTAAAAGTTAAGGTCATTTCTTCCCCGAGTTCATTAAACTAGGTAGATATATGTCATTTTCATGAATATCACTGACATACTGTATTGTTCATGCCGCCCATGTGCCCAAGGCTGAGAATCATATATAAATTGCAATATTCAATCTAACAAGGCAGATGAATCAGAAACAGAGGTAAAAGAAATCATGATTCTGATCATGCTTTCTGGAGATAAAATCATGATTTTTAGACCGTCAAATGTTGATACCTTTGGTTTTAATTTCCTCTTTACATTTCAAAGGATGTGATGCTTTGTTAGGTGAACTTGTCAAAATATTTCTCAAGATCAGTTCTTCGTGCGGATGCATGTATTGAAAAGGCAATTTTGACCAGGTTCTATGATATTCTTTTGGAGAATAAGAGTGGTTCTGAATGTGTTTCATGTGATGAAAGCGCAAGATTGGACTGATATTGATTGAAGGTCGGCGAGGGATGAAGACTTGACACCAAAAACTATTCGAGTTCTTTCTAGGAAGTTACCATCAGCTATAGGCATCCACCAAATATAATGAAGCCAAATTTGGACTAACTGCGCTTGCTTCACGTGAGATGTTCTAAAGATGCAGATAATAGTACTGTTGCAAATTTAAAGTGATGAAACCACCGCTATCTAGCCGCCAAGGATGTGCATTAATATGTGAGGCTGATTCATCCATTTGTCACCATTCCTATCTTCGTGCCCCTCTAGAATGTCCTTATTCAGGGTCAATTGTTCTTGGTTGATATCAACTACTTCGATATGGATGTGATTATTTTGGGGTGAGTGGGAAGTTAATCTCACTGTTAGAGTGAAAGCCGAAGTCTTCCATTTTCTTTTCATTCCTCAAAAATTTAGTGATCCTTTTAGAAATTTTGGGTGGCAACTCTGCTATGCTTCAACTTAGTATCGTTACCTTAATGATAATAAAAACCCTAATGTACATCACCCGATCGTTTGAAACTCATCTCTTGATTTAATTTTCGTTGTGTAAATGCTCAGTCACCCTATGGTTAATTTGCATATGAAAGTATGCAAGAGTAAACTGCTCAAGTTGTCAATATCGAACACACGTCTACATCTTGAACATGGCCGCTTGTTCTTCAAAAAAGCTAAAGGTTAGCACCAACCCAAAAATTTGTGCTCTCTGGGGCCCTTGAACTAAATGCATGGCCATGAAAGTCTTTTCTTAGTGCAAGGACCTAAGCAAAATGGTTCAGTTCCAATAATCTAAGCATACATGGGAGATTGATTTGGTAGAGTTGTAAACCTTGTCATCAGCACTATCTTTGCATCAAAATCGCGCTTTGATATGAAAATATAAGGTTAAGGCCGTCCCAAATCTGTTGACGACGCGGCACTACCAACATAACTGTTGTGAATTTATGATAATATATGAAGCTATATGTATACATCATTTTTCATGCATACATACATATTAAATGGTGACTCTGACTATTCGAAATCACCCATCTTGCTCATATGGGATGTCAAATCCACAATTGATGGTTGAGAGAAAAACAAGAAAAAAAAGAAAGGTATTTTCATCGTTTGGTATTAGTTCACATTTTTTTCTTTTTGTTTTTCTCTCAATCGTCTATCGTAATGGATTGAACGGCTCTCATGATTGAACCAAGTGTCTCTTGTAGCCAGAGTCCCGTATAGATAGACCCGTATAGATAGAGATGTATGTGATCAGGATAGAATAAGCATCTGCACGAATTCCACCTTAATTGGCTTCATTCTGACGGCATCAAATAAAGTCCACAACTCTCTTCCTGATCTTGACTCTTCAACCCTTCACATGCTTTTCCCCGCAGGCCTTTTTGATTCTGCACCTTTCCTAGAGGATGTGGAATACAGCAATTTTTGACTTAATTCTTTATCCTAAGCCAATTAGACAATGACATTTTGTCAATGTATGCAGCTACAGCAAGCCTCGTTTCGATGAAAATTTTGACCCAAATGAGATTTTTCTGTGTCCCATTTCTGGTCTTCTCAAACACTCAAGCTTTTTCCTTCTACATGCTTTAATTTTCAAATTAGAACATAAATTTCAACGCGATTCAGAAAACCCCTGAACATTATGAAGACTCGCCTACTAATTTGACAAAATTTTCTCGTGGGTAGTTAACGTGTTTGGTTTACGGTAAAATTCTGGTCCGTATGGGGTTGAAAGTTCTATTTCTCTACTAAGGTGTACATCTAACTAATGAAGTTTTATACATATCAATATCGTCCTTACATGGCCCAAGGATGAAAAATATTTTAATTGAAATTATTCATTCTTTAGTTTTAGATAATCCCAAAAATCTTAGGCGCCAAATTAAAAACACTAATCATAGCTTCCCGCATTGCGTACCGTCGCTGGTGGAATCCCCTAACACCCAAGTCGCGGTAGCCCTTTAGGTGGGTATTCAGACCATGAAACCATGCTTTTGCACACAATATCAACATGCCACAGACCAATATGACTCTGCTATTGTCAAACTAATAGGTTGGCAGGCAACTTTTCTCCCTCTAGGATCTAGCTGGTCTCAATTGTGGGCATCCTGCTTTTTGTCAACAATTATTTAGATGGCATCAATGTGTTCAACTCAAGGTGACTTCTAGGGCACATGGGTTCTCGCCAATTAATTATCCAATTAAGAAATGAATAATTGATCATAAATCTTACCCTTGTCGAGATAATGTTTCTTAGATGCATGGTCCGCGCCTCCGAACATTGCTTTCATCATCCCGTCGCCGATCCATTTCGCGAAGATCATTATTCAAATCGTTGAATTTTGATTTCTACGAGTGATGTATTTATGCTTTTTTTTTAATTAAAAAAGAACATGACCCAAGATTACTCTACTTATACCTAATCAACCATATTTAATAATAGGGATGCATGATCTTAGCTAGTAGGGGTTCCTTGAGCCTAGACATCTTCTGAATTTTCCTTACCTCATCATATGGTGGGTCAAATACTATACTCCCTGCAAACCCTAGAATTATCAAGTGGGATAAGGAGGCTTTTTCCTGCTTGCTTGGATTGTAGTTGGTGTCCTCTTCTCCCCCAACAACAGAGATTGGTTTCCCAATTTTTTATTTTTTTGATATATTTTAACAGTAATTATTATAAATCCAGACACTTTTGAAATTCTCAGAGTAAATTTTCACCCCCCATATGTAAAGTCAAGCACATTTAAAGATAAACATTAAGCAGACACCTTTGTTGGTATAAAGTCAATGATTAAGTTGGCTTACTAAGTCCAACACTCATCTGCCCACATAAAACCATATATTCACATGTACAAACATAATGCTTTTCTAACATATAAAACATATTTATATGATTAGGACTATAAAAAATGAAGTCAATAATCAATTTGGGCATGTATATTTATAAATATAAGGTTTTGGAACTAGAAAAGATACATTATGTGTTGTTAGAATTATGAAGAAACAGAGGGCAGAGACGATTCGTATGATTTGGGCAGACAGAACGGAAGGATGAGGTTGTTACCGGTCAATGGGCGCAGGCCATCGTATTCGTGTGCAGGGCGTGCACTGGGTTTTTTTGTGGATCTTGGGGATTGACCAAACGGGGCCGGAAAAGTCAAAACGAAATCCGCAAATTTGTTCGGGATCTCGGTCGAGAACTTACTCCCCGCAAGTCCATGGCTTTGACCCGGCATCCCCGTGAACTGCCAAACGGGATCCCCGCTGTCCGCCTCCCCCTTCATCACCGCCGTCCATCTTCGCTGCCGAAGGGAAGAACGGAGCGACGGCGAGATCCGCGTCGGCGATGGCGATCTGCTCGGATGGACGGCGGAGATCCCGGGAGGGTCGTCAAAGTCAGGACCACCCCTTCCGGAAGGGAATATGCCCCCCGTTTGTCCGAGGGCTTTTTCGTCTTTTGGGCCGGTTGGGTTTCGGTTGACCGGGAGACGCCCAGATCCGATCGACCAAGCCTACACGGTTCCTTCGCCGGGCCATCCGGTCAAAGCCCGCCCTTCCATATCTCTCCTCTCCCCGATCCCACCTGCTCGAGCCCATTCAGTCCTTAATTTTCATGAGTCTTGATCGGATAAGTGTTTATGTATTTGGATTTCAATTCAGATTCAATTCAAGTATGAGTAAAGCAACATATCCAAATTAAAATTTGAAAATTATCATTATAATACACAGTTGAACGGCATTATAATTCTTAGCTGAGAACCAATTTCATGATATGTATATGTATTGAATAGAGGATATCTATTTGAACTAAATCTGAATCAAATTTTTTTCTAATATGGGATGTCATTTCTTAGATCTGAATCCAATCTCACTCATTTTCTAATTGTTGTCAAGAAAAACATCTCGAACCAGGCCTAGTGAGAGAAGGGTAGAGAGAGAAAGAGGGGAGAGGTCAAAGGGAGGGGGGGCAGGTTCGAGGAGGCAACGCAACGCAACGCAGAGATTGATGGGACCCAATATTCAAAGCCGTGCCGTCAAGGCTTGTTGACCGTTGATTATCACCACGTGATGGCCGACGGGGGGGGGGGGGCGGCCTGCCCCCCCTTCCCGTTTCTCTCTCTCTGCGATGGAGCGAGTCCAACCGCCTTTTGACTGCGTCGCAGCCTGCTCTCCTGCCGTGTGGCTTCCTCCCTCGCCAGCTGCGCCCCCTTACGCACGTGATGACGCCCATGTCACCACCGTCTTGGGCCCTCTCCTTCTCTCGCTGCCTTTTTATTCTCCCCAACCTTCCTCCATGAAAAGACTTGGATCACACTCCAGACTACCCTCCTCTTCTTCCTCCTCTTCTATGTGGAGAAGAAGATTTTAAGATACACAATTTGCTCGGATTTTTTATTCAGTTGTTGCAGATACGATCGTTTTCTGTTTGAACACGTAAATTCGGAGGTTGGGGAGTGAAGCTTTCCTTTGGAATCACTATTTTTGGAGTTTGTTTGATGGACAAAGGTGGTGGCCTCAGCATCGCTGCGGACTCAGTCGGGTTCTTTCTCACCAAGGCCGGCGTGCTCGACCCCTTCCACAGCGCCAAGAGGAAACGCGAGCCTAGCCCCGTCGCTGCCGCCGCCGGCGACAAGCGCGTCGTCGTCGGTGAGATGGACTTTTTCAAGGAGAAGAGCCGGTCGGGTGCAATTGCCGGCCACGACGACGTGGGCTTCAAGGTCAAGAAGGAGGACGCCGGCGAACCCGCGGACCGTGACGTCAATGTAATTGATCAATATATTTGCTTTCCCGTCTTCTCTTTTATTAGTTTTAAGAATAGAGTTGAAGTCGGTTTCCGTTTCCGTTTCTTTGTTCTCTTCATTCAGACGGGATTAAGGCTTCTTACTGCGAATGCCAGCAGCGATCAGTCCAGTGTCGACGACGGCGCGCCGACGGAAGAGAAGAAGGCCAGGAACGAAGTGAGTGCGACAACTGAAGATTTACGAGCACCTTTTGGATTCAAGTGTACCAACAGATCTGAATGAAGTTTTTGTGATCTTATGTGCAGATATCAGTGCTCAAGGCCGAAGTTGAGCGAGTGAACGAAGAGAATCGACGGCTAAGGAACATGTTTCATCAAGTCAGCAACGACTACAGGAGCCTACAGATTCAGGTTGCTTCGCTCATGCAGCAGCAGCAGCAGCAAAGCCATCTCAGATCCAATCCAACTCAAGATCAGGTAAGATATCATCCGTTTCCTCTCCTTTATCCTATCAAGATCCTCCATGAAATCGAAAACCAACAAAAAATTAATCGAGAAAACGACTTTTTCTCTTGTGGTGGTGGTAATTTTTATGAGTTTTCCATCGTTATAAGGGGAAACCAACTTGTCATGCTGATTGTTGATGTGTTGCTCATTGTGACACCAGAGAGGAGTAGAAGAACATGAAACAGAAGAAGAAGAAGAAGACAAGGTTGGTGATCAGCTGGTTGAATCTGGAGGAAGGAGGATTATGCCTAGGCAATTCATGGATCCTGGCCCGGCCGCCGGTGCAGCCGCAGACACAGAAGAGACGCTGCAATCCTCGTCGGAAGAGCGGTCGATATCGCCAGTCAATACTACGGAGGTGGTGTCCAAGGAGATTGTGTCGGTGCACAGCCCAGATCAGTTGAGGGAGGAAAGCCCGGACAGGGCTTCACAAGGGTGGGTGCACAAGTCCCCCAAGTTGCAGCAGGCTGCCAAAAGCGTGGAGCAAGCGGCAGAGGCTACGATGAGGAAGGCCAGGGTCTCGGTTCGAGCACGATCTGAAGCTCCCATGGTAGAGTTTACTTTTTTTAATGGTAGTTGCAAGGATTCGTCTAGAATACGAGATAAGGCTTCATGGTGAAGCGTGACAAAATGGTATTCTGAAAGTTGCAGATAAAGATAAATTGCAGCTGAAATCATAGTTACATTTTTCTTGAAAGTAAAAGAAAAAGGTTATTTCCATTGGTAGACGGATTCAAGTTCTTATTGGTCTATGAATTCAGATCATCTACGGCAAAATTTTTACGAAAAATTTTCGAATCAATGAATCATGAATTTGATTTCTGCAATTTCAGATGATGCCCATGATGATTTCAAATAATGATTGAATTTGTGATCTCATTCAGTGCGTTTAATTTGTACTGTTACAGATAACGGACGGTTGCCAATGGAGGAAATACGGCCAGAAGATGGCGAAGGGAAATCCATGTCCGCGAGCATATTATCGTTGCACCATGGCCGCCGGCTGCCCGGTGCGGAAGCAAGTACAAAGATGTGCGGAGGACAGAACGATTCTAATAACCACCTACGAAGGAAACCACAACCATCCGCTCCCACCGGCAGCCATGGCCATGGCGTCGACGACGTCGGCCGCCGCCTGCATGCTTCTCTCCGGATCGATGTCGAGCACGGACGGGATGATGAACTCCAGCTTCCTTGCTCGAACCTTGCTGCCGTGCTCGTCGAGCATGGCGACGATCTCGGCCTCCGCTCCATTCCCCACCGTCACCCTTGATCTTACACAGACGCCAACTCCACTAGGCTTCCAGAGGCCGAATGCTTCTGCACCAATCAATCTTCCATTGGGCACTGCTCCTCAGCCATTTGGAGCGGCGCCACCGGCAGCTCAGCTGTTCGGGCAATCAATCCACAACCAATCTAAGTTCTCCGGGCTGCAAATCTCCCACGGCCTCGAAGCCGCGGTTGCGGCACAATTAGGCCAACAGCAGCAGCAGCAATCACCATCACTGGCAGAAACAGTGAGCGCCATAACAGCTGATCCCAACTTCACAGCAGCATTAGCAGCAGCAATCACTTCAATAATTGGGTCCCAACAAAGTACCCACCAAGCCAATCCCACCAACAGCACAAGCAACAGTTCTTTGCAGCAAAATCTTGGGTAGAAGAGACCAAATTGAAGCAAGAACCAAACTGTTAATTATCACTATCAAAATCATTCAGCTTCTTTTCCTTCCCTTTCTACGTTCATTTTCAAGTAGAATAATCCCATTTTTCCATTCTTTCATTTGATGAAACTTACATGGAATAAAGATGTCACTTCTTTATTCTTCTTTTTCTATTCATAGAAAGGGAATGTGTATAGATTGTTACGTGTACCAAACTTTGAGATGGGAGTCATTTTGTTTTTTTCATGTGTATGGTTTTTCCTTTGTAGATGGAGAGAGGAGGAGAGTCGTTTTAAACTTTTCTTCCGCTCCTTCCTCTTGTTGCCATTAATGAACACAAAGTTAGAAAACCTTTACACGGCGACATGGTTTAATTTCCTAGTGCATCGCCTTTCTTTCTTTCTTCTTTCTGATATTTTCCTGAAACTGCACGTTTTGTAACCGCGTGGAAGTCCGGATGTCTAAAAGCCACGCGAACACGAAAGAGGCTGGAAATATCGTCCTCATGCTTTCTTTTTTCTTGTGAGCTAAGGAATGAAGAGAGAGAGAGAGAGAGAGAGCCTTTGAAAAAAGAAAGGAAAATGTTGGGAGGAGGATCAGTCTTGGTTGAATTAAGCTGGAAAAGGGAGAAGATAAGGCTGCGGATTGACCGGAAGGAAGGAATAAGGAAGGTGCAATGGTGATTTTTTATTAAGAAAAAATAATGAGCGCTCAACTTCTGAAGAAGTTATTCGTCAAAGTCTTTGGTCCTGGGATTCGAGGTTCTTCAAACTTCTATGATTGTGGGTAATGTTCCGTTCCCACTGGGGACTATTCGAAGATCAAGGAATGACTTTATTTAACTCCAGGACGGCCTACGTTATATATATATATATATATATATATATATATATATATATATATATATATATATATATATATATATATATATATATATATATATATATATAGTTAGTTAGTTAGTTAGTGATTGTTAAGAACTATACACTAAGGTCATGGATAAAAACCAGGTACATTGATTTTTCAATAAAAAACTATTTTAAATAGAATATAAACATCAAAATATATTTATAAAAACTATTTTGATAAAAAACATGTTTTAATGAAAAATGTTGATTTTTTTGCTATCATGCGAGAGGATCCGCCTTGTTTTATTATAAAAACACTATTAAACTTTAACAAATGATCAACTTAGTATATGTTTTGCATCAATTCATTCTTAAGATCAAATCAATAAGGTTAAATTGCAAAAAAAAAAAAATCATTTTAAAAATCAAAGGGTCTGGTTTTTATCCTAAACAAAATCAAAACATATTTTTAGTTTTCTGCTAAACAATTATTTTAAATAAAATATAAACATCCTAATATATTTCTAAAAACAATTTTGATATAAACCATGTTTTGAATTAAGTTATTTGTATGAAAAATGTTAATTTTTCTATTATGAAAATGAATCTGCTATGAGAGCCAATCATTTTTGTTTATTACAAAAACATTAATAAAACTCAAAAAAAGGATTAACTTAATATGTATTTTGCATCAACTTATCCTTTAGATCATATTGATAAGGTTAGATTTTAAAAAAAAAAAACACTTTAAATAGCATATTTAAAGGTTTTGGTTTTTGTCTTCGACCTGTTGGTCTAGTTTCTATCAATCACTCATACATATATAATGTTGAAATCCTTTAGCTATTTAGAGGTCTGCCGGTACGCCAATGCATTAAAAAAATGAGAGGTTGGAGGATTTCTCCATCTAGACCTGGATGAAAAAAAATCTCAAATCTTATATTTATGAAAGGGTGTATTGGAATGTGAAATTTCATATGTATGACACATTCATTGGGAAAAAAGTTCTGAAAAACTCCTCTTCAAGAGGTCCAACTTATTTTTCTTAATAAGAGCTTTTCCTATGTTCTCAAACAAAAATTTTTCCTATCATTTGGTGGGGAAACTAGACTGCCCTAAATCTATGTTATTCTCTTGCACCAAGATAGCATTAGTATCAAATCTTAATCACTACAAATGGAAACATGACTATGTTGTCTCAAAGTACATGGAAACCCTAAATCTAATTACGGCCATCCTCTTTTAGGTGAGTATGAAATATTTCAACCTACTGCCTAAAAGAGAGTTGAAGCTCTCACCCAACATTTTTGTTTCCTCAATGTATAAGGCCGCTTTGGTGCCTCATGATGTTCTCTGGTGCTCTTCAACTTGCGAGATGGTGGCGTTCCTATTGCAGCATAAAAAAGTTGACATCTTAGAAATTTGAAACAGAGAATGGTCGCCTACCAGCCCCGACCTTGACCGTTACACCAACCCCTCATAAACTTATACATAGGTCATCCTCTTCATAAAAATCAGACAACATATGCAAAACCAAAAATGTTTAGCAGTGGAGCAGTTAAAAGAGCGAGGAAAGTGCTGGGTCAATGCACCGACGAACACCCAACAAATATTTTTTTTTCTTTTATGGTTGTTGCTGTGTATCACCTCCATCATCTTGAAGAAGACGCGGGGAGAAGATATGGGAATGTTATAAACAATGCTTATTCAGTACGTTTAAGAAAGTAGGAAAGTGATCCTTCTCAATACGCTAAGTTCGTTGGCACTTCAACTTAATTGGATTGTTTAAGTGTTTTGGCATTCGAGTCCATGAGCAAATCAAACCGCTATGTTTTAAGACTTCAGATCTGACATTTATATGTAAGCGAGTCGGACTTTTTGTTTTTTTGGATCTCAACTATTAGAAGTCGAACTCAAATTCATTTTTTTTAGTAGATCTAGCTAATGGTTTTTAATTTGAATCAACAATCGGATAGGTCTGATATGTTTAGAAAAAGCCAAACCTTCTCCATGCTTTTTTCATTTGCATTCAAAGTAGCTCGTACTATATTTATCCAATTAACTGCCCACAAGCTAAGCTGTGCAACGTTTTTTTTTTCTTTTTAATATCTAAATTTTTGCATGTGTTTTAAATTTCATGTGCTAGTACGTACTTAAAGTACGGTACATGGGTATATGTATAATACACTTCTTAGTTCTTACGTACCTCATATGACAAATTTAACCATATAAATGAATTTAACATATCCAAAACAACTGGGTAAAATAGGTCATGTATTTTTTATGCATCAATTTGAGTAATAAACTCCACAGTCCTGTTAATTCTTTAACCCTTACAAGTCCAAGTTCTGTATTAAATTAAATAAAATGCAACCTAGGTACTTTACATACGAAACACCTCCATATGGCAATTAGCTTTGTTAAAAAAATGTGCACACAATGGTGGCATGCTCTATATATATATATATATATATATATATATATATATATATATATATATATATATATATATATATATATATATATATATATATATATATATATAAAATTTAAATAGTTACTCTAGCTTTTTAGAGTCACTCAGTCATCTAATCTACACCGTTCAATCCAACATAAAACAGTTAAAGAAAAATGTGATAGACATTTCATATAATATAAGTTTACATCTTTTTCTTTTTCTTCTCTCAACCATCTATTTGCTTTAAATGACTTTAAATAACTGTCATATATATATATAATAAAGAGGTTTGTGGATTTTCCTCTTGAACCACACTGTTCTATGCATTGTATTGGCTGGTGTGTTATGCATTATGTGATTGGAAGGAGCTCAAGAAGACGAATGGATTTCAGCATTGAGGATTTACTCATCCCTAGAGAGAGAAACCAATTTCACTTTCACTTCTAACTGTGAATTTTCTTGTTTATTTTCCTTTTAAGAGCTACCAACTGTATGGTTATGAAAGCAAAATGAAAAAGAAGAAAACGAGGGGGAAAGAAAGGGAGAGGGAAAAAAGAAGTGTTGAAATGACCAGTCTCTCTTCGCGTGTATTTCAATAAATGCCAATTTTGATGGTGCATGTTTTTGTAAGCATAAAGGTCACTTGTTCTTGGGACAAACAGGCCTTTTAAATCAGTGACTTTGTCAAACAAGTTTTCTACAGCGAAAGTGATAACGACTAGAAATATGATTATTCCTGTAACTATATGAAGGGAAAAGGAAAGCTTTCTCTCTGTTCCCAATTTAATAGGAGCTTTGCACTTCCAGAACAAAGTAGAGTTGAAACTTGGAATTGATCAGTGATATTAGACTCCAAAATAGACTAACAGTAGTATTAGGCGATTGATGTATATATTGTGAACCTCAAAGTCTGCAAATCCATTCAAAAAAATGGCCTTAATTAGTCTGTGAGCTACACACACACACACACACATGTATATATATGTGTGTAGTAGGAACTGCAGAGGGTAAATCTACGTAGTGCTTACAGTAGCGTATAAGCAACATTGTATCAGATCTCCTAAAGCAATTCTTGTATCTGATAGTCGGCCTCTAATTACCTCCAGTATAAGTCTATCTGCTGAAGAAGAAGCTTTTGGGGACCAACATTTGAAGTCATTATAATTACAGTATTGGTGAAATCAGCAGTTCTTCCATGTCCATCCATCAATCAGCCAACATCAAGTTCCTGAAGCAAGGTGTCCAAGACAGTAGCAATCTTCACCCACAAATGCTTTGAGACCTAAGGCCATTAACATCTCTTTTCATCTTCACCCAGTCTTGTGACTGGGGTGCCAGTCCGACGGTTCAAGAACTGCATGATCATGGCAGACAAATTACTGTGATTAGATAATGTGCACGTTGAAAAAGCAATCAAAGTTGCTATATTAGAAGATTCAACAGGTGCTTAGAACAATCTTCTCGTTGGCGTCATCTTTAATAGTGCGAGACAACAGTGTTCCTGCCACCTTGTCATAAAAATGAATAGAAAGACCAAGCATTTCCCGTGCTCGCTTGTCTCGAAAAAGTGGTAACATTCTTTTGATGAATCCCTTCTTGAGGAATAACCAGTTCCTTTTCAGTAGACTAGAGAGTAGATACCTCTGCAATTTGTTCTGGACAGAACAGTTCCTTGTTGATAATAGATTCAATTGCTTATGTATATAATCGCACACATTCAAGTATCTTTCCTTCTTCAGTAGATTTGAAGTTAGCCTACAGTTTGGTTGCAAAAAAGGAGTCCACCAATTCTGATTTCACCCTATGATACGGCGGAAGTACTAACACAAAGTAATTTATTTTCTTAATTTCAAAAAAATAGGTCCCCAATTTCTCCCCATTTTAAGAAATTTAACGGTCTAATCAGAAAATAGAATGTATGATAAGCATTAACATTAATTAAACATATATACCACATATACACACATTTACATATGTAAAAGTTGCCACAAGGAATGCAAAAAGATCACGGCAATTTTGGGGACAGACCAAAATTTCTTAACAGGTTCAATAAAATCTGTTCTTATTTTTGCCTTTTTCCATATAATGATTATATGTTACAAAGCTCTTACTCTACATTTTCATTTAAGAAGTGGGTACGACGATATTATGATGTTATGTGTACTTGACATGCCGATTCGTGTACTTTCTTCTTTTTGGGAAATTTAGATTATTTTACTGAAGATCATTGAAAATTGCAATAAGTTTTTTATATCCATTTGAAAAATAAAGAAAATTCATACTCGTTCCAATCTTCCAAAGAATTTGAATTTATAAGCTGAAGCAACATTACAAGTTGTTCTATTCACGTATGTTCACCTAAGTGATCAGATCCAAGCACATCTGATTAGAATTGATATACAGAAGCACTAATTATCTTTACTCAACCGATCGATTGGTATCAGCGGCAGTAGCTCTAGATCAAGATCTGAACCAGGCTTCAGACACAAGGTCCAGATCTAAAAATTACAAGCCCAGCGCATGTACAAGTATACCAATAAGATCCAGATTCGGTATAAGCAACCAAGCATGATTTCTACCACGACAGTGAGCCGGCTCTAGTAATTCTGCTGTTTACAAGCTCAATCACAGGAAAAATAGAAATAAATATAATGGAAGTATGTATTCCTCAATCATCCTGATGCTAAGCCGAACAGGTTGATGGTCGTTATGAAATTGACAGTATTCTTCCTTTCCTCAATGGTGGGAGGGGGAAACTCAGTGCAGCTCTATTGGTGGTGTAGCACTAAAACACTAGAGGTCATCTGGATTACAGAAAAAGTGATACCCATGAGAATTTGAATCATGGCTGCCCGTCTCATAGCCACAAAGGTCCAACCTTGATGGGTTTTCCATCTTCAAATTACTAGGGGCAGTCAAAAGTCTAAACTGAAGAAGGTTCCTGGCCTTTAACTCATAATAGAAGAACAGATGAAAACAGGAAAACTTTTTTATGTAGCAGAGTAGAAGCATACAGAAGATAGAGGAAATGACTTGTGGCTAGATGCGGTAGACCTAAACTATCCATGCCGAGGGAAAAGAAAAGAAAAGATCACTGCAGACCAGTTCATGTCAATGGCTACAACAAAACCAAACCTGCAAATTCTACAGTTTGCATATATGGTAACCACAAGTGCAGCGTGAACCATTGACAGAAAAGGAAACAACCCGACCAACCAATCTCTTGAATCGGATCGAACTCAGGTTTCATACGTGCAAAAAAGCCATGAACTGCCTCTCCTGGGAAATACCAGTCAGTCTGCAAGAGAAGTTGATGAATATAACATGTCAGTTGAGTATGTCTTGGGATGACATTGCTTCGGAATCCTGAATCCACCTGAATTATTGCAGACATAGAAACATTTAATCATGACCACTAAATTTTAAGAAAAGTATGAACATAAAAGGTTAATGGAAGGATGGTTCAACATATTTTTGCTGTCAATCTAGGAACTAAATGAATCATTCACACATTTTAGAGGACTTGTCCTTTCTCCTTTTTCAAAATCTGTGTTATGGAAGAGGCAAAAAGCACTCTATTGTGCATCTCAATAAGCAAATGATTTACAAATAATTCCATATAAACAGTAATCATATTTATGTAAAATTCATTACAGCAAAAAGGATAGCAGGCGACAGCAAACTACTAAAAGATCAGATCATGATAGCACATGGTCCGTGAATAGATAACATGCCAAAACAGGAAGAACGGAACTAGTCAACCACCATGTTGATGTACCTTTTAAGGGAATCCATAATATACTAAATGTAACGACATAAATGTGGCCACTAGAAATGAGTGTCCAGTTATGTGCGGATATTATGAAAAATCGTGAAAATGCTCACTTGCCAACTTAGAAGAGCTTCTATTCCACATAAAATCCTATTTATTTTAAGAAAATTGTACTAATCATCTCATAATTCTATGAAATTGAATTTCTGTGCTCCTTGAGAGCAGATGAGAACAGGAACATCTCGCTGAACTTAGCAGCTCGAATATGACCAGCAACAGGGACTGCAGACACCTAGGTTCCTCCAAGCATCCACTTCCTGAACATGTGTCTACCAAGCCCACAAGACAAGGCCTAAAGGTTATATATTACGAAACTTATAGGGCTATAGAAAGGAGTAATCAGGAAATTAGTTTTATCTCCAATCTAAAGGTTTATCAGTTAGTTATGCTTTCTGAAATCCTCACATAACATAGCTCGGAGAAACAAAGATGAAGACAATAACTATCGATGACCAACTAAAGTTCAGAAGAACACATGCATTCCACAGAAACTGCAGTATTCAATGTCATAAGAACATTTGATAACTTACTTCACCTTGCTTCATCTGTTTGAGCCCATAAACACATCCAACAATCCACAGCAACACTTCCAAGAAGTTGGTCGCTCGATCAATGGTGGTAAAGTTCTCTGCAAGCATCAATTTATCCATAGAAATGATTGAATCAAAAACCATGCCAGCTTCTCGTATTTTAAAGTGAAGCAACCAAATAATCTGTCAAAATCTATTAACAGAAGGGGAAATAATTCATAGATTTGGTTGAAGGCAAACCTCTGTTTCTGCCGTTTTCAGTTCGTCGCTATCTTTGGAGGACAGAGAAACAGGTTTATCTGCAGCACGAACAGTGATCGCCGGTTTGTTTGCCTGCTGATCAACCTCCACAGACGAATAAAATGGCACAATCTCTGGGATTTCTTCCCTTGGTATTTCAACCGAGTTTACACGAGCATGGTCATCCATATTCTCTGTGACTTCAAGAGGTCTGTGCGCTGTATCAATCACCACCTGTTGCTTGTTTTCGTGATGAACTTCCACAGAAGAAGGAAGTGGCACAATCTCCATATGTTCCTCCTTGGTTGGTTCAACCAAGCCTACAACGCAATAGTTATCAACATCCTGTCTTGATTCTTCTTTTTCTGGTTCAGGCAATCCCGTATCATCTGCTGTGCTTTCTCCCTTTCCGGTTTCAATAATGGCTTCAGGATTCTTGATTGGAAGTTCATTTTTAAGAACTGCCGAACTTACTGCATTCTTATCAACATTCTCTCTTGATTCTTCTTTTTCTGATTCAGCCAATCCTGTATCAACTGATGTGCTTTCTTCCTTTCCGGTTTCAATAATGGCTTCAGGACTCTTGATTGGAAGTTCATTTTGAAGAAATTCCGAACTTACTGCATTCCTCTCAACTTTCTCTCTTGATTCTTCTTTTCCTGATTCAGGCAATCCTGTATCATCTGCTGTGCTTTCTCCTTTTCCGGTTTCAATAATGGCTTCAGGATTCTTGATTGGAAGTTCATTTTTAAGAACTGCCGAACTTACTGCATTCTTGTCAACATTCTCTCTTGATTCTTCTTTTTCTGATTCAGCCAACCCTGTATCATCTGATGTGTTTTCTTCCTTTCCGGTTTCAATAATGGCTTCAGGACTCTCGATTGGAAGTTCATTTTGAAGAACTTCCGAACTTACTGCATTCCTATCAACATTCTCACTTGATTCTTCTTTTCCTGATTCAGGTAATCCTGTATCATCTGCTGTGATTTCTCCCTTTCCGGTTTCAATGATGGCTTCAGGACTCTTGATTGGAAGTTCATTTTTAAGAACTTCAGAACTTACTGCATTCTCTCGGTCAGTGACACCCGAAACAGTCAAGGTAGTTCCTTGCTCCTTGGTTTGCTTTCCAGAATCACTAACTGCGGTACCATCATCGCTGGGGCTACCATTAGACGCTCTCTGCTGGTTGTCCTTCAATGGCTCCACAATTTTGCTTTTCTCCTCCAGTTCACCTTCATTTTTTCCATCCACAACACCGACAATGGCATCCCCTTTTAACCATCCATCTTCGTCGTCATTTTTCTGCACCTCCAAATCTTTGGCGGTTTGCCCGCCGTTGTCGTTAGAATCGTGGGAAGGAAGATGTGAGTTCTCCATTTTCGGGTTTGAGCTGTTCTCCATCCTCGCATTCGAGCCCTTCTCCATCTTTCGACTTGAGCTATTCTCCATTTTGGGATCCGAGTTATCAGCATTTGTTTGCTTTGACTCAGATGACTTTGGAGAGGCAGCGACAGCTTTATGTCCACCATCACCATGATCATGGAATGCAGCACCATTTACCACAGCATTTGTCCGCTTTGACTCAGATGACTTTGGAGAGGCAACAACAGCTTTATGTCCACCATCACCATGATCATGGAATGCAGCACCATTTACCACAGCATTTGTCCGCTTTGACTCAGATGACTTTGGAGAGGCAACAACAGCTTTATGTCCACCATCACCATGATCATGGAATGCAACACCATTTACCACAGGATTTGTCCGCTTTGACTCAGATGACTTTGAAGAGGCAACAACAGCTTTATGTCCACCATCACCATGATCATGGAATGCAGCACCATTTCCCTTTTCCCCTTTTATCTCACTGCCACCACCATCTACCAGACCAACAAAACGAAAATGGTAAAGCAGATCATAAACGAAAGGGAGAGAGGATCAAACAGTAGTTGTGGGAACAGGCCCAGTCATAACAAGTAAATGGGTGAGGATGGTAGTACCTGGAACGTTAGTTGGCGAATCAGGCTTCTTCTTCTTCTCACTTTTCTTCCTTCTCCAGCGAGGCATCGTTGGCCGTCACCGTCTCTGCGCGCGCGCTCGAGAAAGAGCGAGAGAGAGATTCTGCCTTTTTCTTTTCTCAATTTTCTGTCTTGTCTCTTGTAACAGACAGAATTGAACGAAGGAGAAGCAACAGAGAAGTGAAGAAAGACCGATGGATGGAATGGCGGATGGGCATTTGAAGTTGAATCCGGAAACAGAGGGAGAAAGAGAGAAACAGCATTTGGGGCTGCGTGTGGTGGGGACTCATTTGGGTCGTTGCTGACGTTTGGACGGGCCCTTTCTTTAACGAGAAAACCGTTGGGGTACCGCATATTCCTTGTTTGGATACGAAAACATTTTCTTAGGAAAAAAAGACTCGAAAGCATGAAGCTGTTTCTCACATGAAAACTATTGCAGACAAGCTTTATGTCCCGTTTGAATGACACGAAAAATTCAAGATGCAAAGCCAAAAAAAAAGAAAAGAAAAAAACTAACTTGCTTTCCTATGGATAAGTTTACACATTATGTTTTTTATGAATATTACATTAATTTAATAAAAATTTTACATTTTTTATGTTCATCTGGTCTTATTATGCCTCTATGTATATAATTTACGGGGTTTCAATTTATAAAAATAGCTCGAGAAACTAACATTTGTTTGGCATTAGTGTTTGTCTTTATGATGACACTTCTTCACTCAAAAGTTTTTCCTTCATTTATGGCTGTGCCTGGTTAGGTACATTTAAGAGACTTGATGTTTGATGTTTGAGTCGTATTTGGAGAAAAAAAAAAACTTAACTCTGGGAAAACTCTTCCTAAGAAAAACTTCATTGTTCAGGACTTTCCACAGCTGTGGAAAACATTTTCTCAACTGGTCATGCTCACCTTCGTTTCTACATGTTCATGATGAAGCAAAATGCTGCCAAAAACCATAGGCATCTCGTGAGCTCTACGTATTTGCATGAAAAGCAGTGCTTTCGTACGAAAATTCTTTCCTACGCCTCCTCTTTGAAAAGCATTTTCATGCATGAATAACAGTTGTTTCTTGAACGCCGTGCATTTTTCTCAGGGAAAAGAAGAAGAAAAAGAAACAAAAGCTTGACGTATTGGACCCACTGTAAGAAATGCTGATGACTATGAACATGTTTCCATCAATGTGAAGAACCCAATGCAAAGTCTGTTTCTTAATCGACTTTATTTTCAAAAAGATTCAGGCCGACTTGAGTATGATGTTGAGCTATGTCACCGGGTACGGCATATTGACCCGCTTACCGGTACTGGTACACCGGTACGGTAGAACCAGTTTACCCGAAAGCCAAACTCTTCTCACCCGTTGAGGTCTCCCACCACCAACTTACAGACATTGTGAGCGAAAATATTCTTATATGTTAGTTTCTTATTCCAGATTTTTTCAATACAGGACTAAAGAAGCTTTTTTATTCTTCACACGTTATAAAGAAGCTTCTTTAGTCCTGTCTGAAACAGGAAACTAATATATAACAATGTTTCCACTTTTCATGTATTGTAAGTCATTGTGAAGGTTCGTTTTTATGATATGGTGTTTTTTCTCTTTAAAATTTATAATTTTTTTAATTAAAAAATTAACTTTATTGCATAAAATTTACACCGTACCCGTACCATAAATTTCAAAAACGCTATACCAGTACCTGTTTTCTCGTACCCGTACCAGCACCCATACTCGTACCCCGGTGACATAGATGTTGAGGTCGTGTTATGATGTTGAGGTCGTGTTTGAATTGCACTACATTTTTTTACCACGTGGCAAACACTAAGGAGTGAAGTTGCCACTTAAGTGGCCGGGCTCTTTTATTTTATTGCCGCACCCAAGTCACATCGAGTCGGGTGTATACATGCAGCTCCGACACACACCTGAGCCTAGTTAAAATGTCATATTACTAAATTACTTATGTAATATATGTTGTTTTGATATTTTCTTATGTAATAAATTAGTTAAGTATCTTATATATATTAATAACTAAATTGTAATAATAATATATACATCTTTATTCTTTTATATATATAATAAATTAATAATAACAATAATAATAAAATACCTTAACCGCAGCACCACACCTAAAAATTTTGGAATGTGACGTTCCAGCACATGCACCCACACCAACACCGGCACTCGCACCACTGCACTTAAATTTTTTGAGATGTGAAGTTTTGACACCCGCACTCACACAGACACCGGCACCCGCACCCCGCACTCTGGTAACATAGGTTGGGACAGATAAAACTTATATTGGATCCATTGTTATTAGAGGCGCACGTCAAGCCCTTCACTCAGCAAAACGCTTCAAAGCGTTTGAGTGAAGCGGCGCTGTTCTTTCTCTCTCTTTCTCTAAATAGTTAGTTTTTATTGGTATTTTTGCTTTTGACATAGCTAACTTTCTCTCTTGTTTTGACATTCTAATTTCATCACAATGTGCCATTGTGTCTCCAAGTAGCCCGCTATAAGAAAAGTTGTAATTCTTTTAGTTTTCTTTTCTTATTTAATTTTTTATTGTTTATATGTTCTCCTGATTGAATCCATGTGATTTTTTATTATATAATGTGATAGGCAATAGTTTGCTAACTGTTTATAAGCTATGAACAATGATCAACAGGAGTTAAATATGCTTCTTTATATTGTAGATGCATGTTAGTTGTTGTTTTTTCTTTTAATATTATTTTATAAATATTATTATAATTTTTTCTTTTACTTTTCTTGAACCAATTGTGTGAAATCCAAGTTTGGTGTTGCAAAGAGTCCCTTTCAACACAACGGATGTGACATTTCATCTATTGTGCACGTTAAATGAAACAAAAGCCCAAGCAATTCTAGGGCACTTTCCTTGACATCAAAGAGATGGAACTGAGTGCAGCCACGTTGCATGAAAAAAATTGCGAAAGCGGCCCACAGCGATCGCACACGTGTCCAATTTTTATTTTTTTGGTAGGTGATATTGGGCCAATAAATAATTAATTTGTTCTTGAGGTTCACAAGTCCTTGTCATCTCTAAAGATCTACACGTTGCGGTTATTTTGTATGATTGCGATGCACAGAATGCAGGCACGTGTCATCGTATCTTTGGTCCAGCCATTCAATTTTCATACGTGGGTACCTCCTATGCGGGGCGGAGGGAGGGGGGCCCGCCTAGGCCATGGCCTCGTCCTGACCAATGAAAAAAAAAATTATATTGAAAAAAATAAAATTTTTTAATTGCATCATGTATTTTTTGGATTTGAATCCAGTTGGCCCTACCCGGATTCAGAAGTAGACTGTCGGCCCGCTCCTAAAGAAAATCCTTGCTCCGCCTCTACTCGTATGGAACTCCGGCCTACTCAAGTCTTATATGGATATGCAGGAAAGGGTGCGTGTATGTAAAGGGTGTGTTTGTTTGCGAGAATGGATTCCTTGTCAAGTCTATTTGAGTGGGTGTAAACACACATGCACGAATTTGGGTGATGGCTTCAAGGGAGAAAGAGAAATAACGGCAACAATCCTTTCTAGTTGAAGAAAAATTCTAAGGGAACTCCTTTTCGCTCCTACAAAGACGAAAAAACTCTGTAAGCCAGCTCTTTCTTCATTGGTTGTCCGCCCCCCATGTCCCCCCCCCCTCAAGAGTAAGTCCAATTTGCAAAATGGCAAAGAAAATGAGGAAGTTCTCAGTGGAGGTATTTTATGATGGATATAATGACTTGACTCACTTCCGCATTGAAAATGAGCCAATAGTATGATTGTTCCCAATCTGCTCCCTAGCAATTTCGGTTTTAACCATGATTCCAACAAGCTATGAACCAGAAAAACCAACCACTTAACAACCTCCCTTATAAATCTTCTAAAATTTCTTAGAATATCAGATATAAGACTAAACTTTTGAGGTCTCATAGTGAAATTCATAACTTATTCTTAATAACTTATCTTGCATTTGTTGATTTCCCCTAATAGATGTTGGATTGCATGCAATGTTTAGAAACTTGCGCAGTCAAATTGATTACTCCGCTTGACTCGGCTCCAACTGAGTCCACTTAGTAAAGGGACTCGGTTCTGACCGAGTCCACTTAGTGAAGGGACTCGGTGTTATTGGAAAGTCAAAAAAATTCACACAAAACATGCTTGGCGAGTTACTTATAACTCTTTTCGCTCGCCCAAAATTTGTTGTAGGTGCTATCTTGGCTTCACTACCAGTTTTTTGTTGGGTGCTTGTTTGAAAGTCATTGATATATTGGTATTTGATGTTCAATTATGTTGAACTCTGCAGTCAGGAGGGAGGGAGTGGGCCACCTAGGCCATAGATCCACCCCAACTATTTGAAAAAACAAAAAATAAAATACATTAAAAAAATTTAGTTGTGCAATGTATTTTTTATATTCGGGTTTAGTTTGGTCCTACTCGGATCCGAGGTTGAACTGTTTGGCTCGCCCCTGAAGAAAATCCTAGCTCTACCCTTGTCTGCAGCCACAAAGTGACATTCTTGTCTTGTTTGAAAACAATAGTTAATCAAATGTAGGCGATATCTCACACAAAACAATATTAAATGACAACTTATATATTAGTTTTATTTGAAAACAATAGTTAATCAAATGAAGCTCGCATCACCAAGCAGAGATAGAGCGAGAAATTTTTTCTCATGGGGCACTAAATATATAGTTAATAAATTTTCAGTTGGCCTTAATACAGTGACCATAATCTTTTAAGCTGCCCTATATAACTTGACCCAAGTCGACCAAAGTAAAACATGTAAATTCAAAGTTTCAGATTTGGTATGCCACACGGAGACCTCATCTATCTCCGCCCCTATAACCGGCTGAGTTATAATAGACTATTTAAGTCTAGAGTCACTTATTTTGGAAAACTTGGTAAATGTGAGCTATCTTTAACATGAAAACCTTTAGTGGTCGAATAAGTACATGATTTTTATTAGAAGGTAGGATTAAGATTCACCTTTCTTGTGGCCAAATTGGATATTTGTAGCTTCAATATAGAGATGAATTGAGATATAAAAGTTTTTCTTTTATCAAGATTTTACCCCATTTACTTGTTGATTCGTGAGACCTACTGTTTAAACAAACAATCGATTCCCTAATTGTAATTTTCGTATCCACTTTACATGTTAAAAACTTCATATAAGAGAAAGATCCTTCATTATCTCAAATCTGAGGTAAACAAATATATCCTGATTATCAACATCGTTTTGTTTATGGAAAAAAAAAATGAGCCTTCTAGTTTAAGGGAAAAAGAAAAAAAGAAAAAGCAATCGGAACAGGTAAGGTTATATCTTAACCTTAAGGGCCCGTTTGATTGCACGGGTAAAACGAAAGAAGCAGTTGAAATATGTACGGGCGGGTGAAATTTCACCTGTTTTACATTAAAGCGAGCGGGTGAAATTTCACCTGCTCAAAAGTCCGAGCTCGCAGGTCGGACTTTCGAGCAGGTGAAATTTCACCCGCTCGACCTTTTCTTTTCAAAGCCCATCTTCTCTTCATTTTACCCCTCTCCTCCTCCCTCGCATTCGAGAATAGCTGCCTTCTCACCGTCGCCGCTCCGCTCCTCCGCCGGTTCGCTTTCTCCCTTTCTCTCTTGCCCTAACTTGTTCTTCTCTAGCTTTGCTATCTGAGCTCCATGTTCGCATTCTCTTTTTGTTTCTCTAAGCTGCTTCGGATTCCATGGACGAGCTCCTCAGAATTGGGCTTCGGTTCATGTGATTTCGTTCGTATAGGCATCTTCCCAATAGTTTACACTAACTAGTTTGTATGTCTACAAAATGTATATGTGAAGTTATCTTGGGTTGGGTTTCAAGGATGCTGAGAACTTGCATTGCTTTGAAGTGACCACCTTGTACTTTTCTAATGTCTTGCCTTTATATTTGTTTCTATTGATTGTTAGCAAAGTTTCTTTTCCTGCTCATGCTTTTTATTGTTAAACATGATCCATGTTTGTCAAGTTGGTGCAACGTTCGAGGTGAAAGTTGGTAGGCGGTCAGTTTCCGCTTCAAATTCCTGAGATATCAATTTTTTTTTTTTGTATTTAAAAAGGGGCGCTACGTCAGTAGGGTGGCATCTCGAAGCATTAAAAAAAGCCCTATACCCGAAGCAAACAGGGGGTGCATGAGAATTTCGGCTCTCTTTCAGGTAGTAAAATGAAATACTCATTTTCGTTACCTAAGAATGCAATCAACATATGGAAGTTGACATTAAAAATTATGTGTAAACTTTCTATCATTTCGTTATCTCATGTCAACAAAGATAACGTTTATGTTGAGTGATATTGTGACACCAAATGTAGTAGAACGCATGTTTGTTTGTCTTTACTCTATGCACATGTAAAATATTATCACTTCTACAAGAAGGAAGGCATTTTTTATTGATTTTCTTCAAATGTTGTTAAAATAAATGTCAATTGTCATTGCTCTTCACTGAGTTGAGCCACAGCCCCTATTAAAATAAAAGTATATTTTTAATATAATCTAATCAACAAATATAACTAATTATTAAAAAATATACAATTATATATATATTTGACTGAACCCTTCTGAGAAAATTGGATATATAAATTTAATATTTGATTAAAAAATCCGATTTGATTTGGATTTAAGAAATGACATTCAACAGGATTCAGATTTGGATACACATTTGTTCAGATCCGAAATGGGTTTCATTTTGAATAAATATTCTATTCCAACACCCTAACATTCTGAAATTCAGCTGGATTTGGTTTAAAATGTGCATTCAGATTTAGATATGAATTCAAATATCATATTCAGATCAGGTTGAGAAATCGGATTCTTTATTCGGATTTGGATATTACTTTCTTCATTTGCATTCAAATCCAAAATCGAATCAAATATGTAACCATCTAAAAAAAAAATATTGATATGGTTAAAAGTAGGTTCAATTTGAATCGGATCCACTATAATTCCTACTGGTAAGTATGTAGGGATGTTAATGAGTGCTTCTGACATATTAAACTAACATAGAATCTTAACTTTGTTATGTAATAGAGTTGGATCCTTATTGAATCTCAAGTTCTGACATATTAAACTAACGTAGAGTCTTAACTTTGTTATGTAATCCAGTTGGATCCGTATCGAATCTCAAGCAGTTATTAGACTCGGATTCAGATTAGTTACCAAACTGTCTATTAGTAACCCGATCCAGATTTCTTTACCAAATCCGGCTGAACCTTTTTGAAAGCAAAGTCAGTCATCAGTTATATTTCATTCATCATGTGCCTTTTATTTCTTGTATATAAAAGCCCCCATGCTTTCTGCTCAGTTATTTTTAAACAAAGTGACTTGATGAGGTAGTGCTTTCGGCTTTCTTGTTAGGCTGTAAGATGAAATATTCCTTTTTGTATGAACTTAAATGGTTAGGATCCAAATAGTTTGGATAAATCATGTACCAGATCTGACATAATCCAATCTCCCATAAGACTCGAACTTTTAAAACAAAAATCAGATTGGACAACCATAGTCATAAGATTTCACAGTTGCATGTAACTGGGTTGATTCTCGAGTTGAGACTCTCATTGGTATTTGGATCCTGTTCTTTTTACCAGATCTAATTAAATGGATCGGATCTGGAGTTGGTTATTAGATGTTCACCAACACATTGAAAGTGAGTAGAGGTGAACATGAGTCGAGTCAAGCCTGAGTTCAGTCAATTAGAGCTTGGCTCGACTAATGAAACCTCGAGCTTGAGAATAGCTCGACAATTGCGTGTTGAGCTCGAACTGAACTCGAATAAGACTCCACAAACTCGTTTGAATAGAATGGATACTCTCATCGTTACATGTTGAGCTCGAACTCGATTAAGGCTCGACAAACTCATTTGAATAGAATCGATACTCTCATCGTTACATGTTGAGCTCTTGAGCTCGAACTCGATTAAAGCTCGACAAACTCGTTTGAATAGAATTAATACTCTCATCGTTAGATGTTGAGCTCGAACTCAATTAAGGCTCGACAAACTCGTTTGAATAGAATTGATATTCGAGCTTGACAAATTCGTTTGAATAGAATTGATACTCTCATCGTTACATGTTGAGCTCGAGCTCGATTAAGGCTCGACAAACTCGTAAACTCGTTTAAATCTATCAATTTGATTAAGGCTCCAGCTCACCTCGACATTTATGTGTTAAACCCGAACTCAACTCAATTATTTGAATAGTGAACTCGAGCTCAACTCGTTAAGCAAATGACTCGGCCCGAACTCGCTCACGAGCTGAGCTTTAACGAGTCTAGCTCAAGTAGCTCGACTCGTTATTCACCCTTACAAGTGAGTTCAAGCTGGTCGTACCGCAACATTCAGTAAATTTCATTTAAACAGGCACCTTCCTTTTTGTACTAAACCCAAAAGTAACCTTCAAATTTCATAATTTCATAATTTCATAAAGGAATCTCACTCTTTAAATCAAGCCCAGTCGAATCGAAATAAGTGAAAAGTGAAAACTTTAGGCCTCCCAAACTAAAAACCATTTTTCAGGTAAGCAAGATATTGACAACCCACTATTGATAAAAAAAAATGATCGAAAGGTTCTCTATTCTCCCTACCTCCGGGGTTCTGAAGGACATTAGTGTCGGTATTCAACTTATTATACATAAAAAAAAACGTGACATGTATGTGTATGAGAATCCAAAAATATACACATGTCCGCCCTTTAATACAAAAGCTTCCTTAAGAAAAAAGGCATCCTTGTCGACAAAAAAAAAAAAAAAAAACAGATCCAAATGCACGGTTTGGAATTTTGTAAAATCATCAAAATTAACGATCTTATATTTGTCGGCAGCGTAAATTCCAATCCAATTTTTAAAGCGCAGCCCGATTTTTTCAAAACCGGCATCGAAACTAACGTTGAAAAAGACGGACGTTACTTTGGGCATCATGTCTACAAACATCAGAATTCCAGGTCCCCTCCTCCTCTACGAATATAAATAATTATTATTATTATAAAAACCATTGAAAATTTCTTCGGAGAGAAGCGAATCGGCGCTTCTCTAAGCTGACGTGGCTGTCAGCGAGCGGCTGGGATCCGAACACGTGGAAGAAAGAAGGGGAAGGGAAGGTGTGGGCCCCGCTCCACACGCCTTCTTCCCCTTACTCTGTCTGTGTTGCAACTAAAAAGGCCGTTGTACCTTCCTTTCCTTCCCCACTCATCTCGTTACCAACTCCTCCTCAGGCTATTTTTTTTTTAAATTATGCGATTTTTTTTACCTAAAAAAGGTTTTTGTTTCGTATTAAATTAGATATGGTTTCATGTCGTCCACATAATTCCTTTTATTTAATTAAATAATAATATTTGATGTGTGAAATGGGCTTGGGGAATATGCTTTAATTCCTATACTTTTTACTATTATAATATAAGCAAGAGCATGTGGGAAGATGTGGATGGATCACGTGGAGGTAGGAGATTCGAGTTCTCAAGGCTGAAGCAATATTGCCCCAAATACTTGGTGCGAGTTCTTGGCAACGTGCCGGCCGGTGGGCCCATAAGTTCCCCATCACAAATGGGTGCGTTTCCCTCCCATATAATGTGACACTTCGCTATAATCACATTTCGCGAATAAAAACTTGCCGTTCTTTTCATTTCCTCCTTTCCCTTTCACCACAATCCATGCCAACATCCCACGTTATTCCTGTATCATCCCGCTATATATATATATATATATATATTTTTTTTATATATCATACATACATACATATATATATTGACAGACATGTCGTATGAACTTAGTATAATTAGTAATGGTTTTGTTTTAATTTTGGTATTTGTGTTAGCTCATAGGAAAGAAAACTAGCTGCTCACACACCCATTCACACACATATAGCTAGTTAGTGAAGTTTATATATCAATCTAACTTCTATATTTTCAAATGTTATTTTAAAAAATTAATTAAAAATAAAAATATTTTTTTTATTTAAAAAAAAAAAAAAAGCCAAGATGGCCGGAAGCAAAAGCCAACGGATCACAGCACTTTGCTTTGACGGCCAGCCAAACAAACGCCTTTTCACCACACGTCTCTCTCTAAAGGACTCCGGGATCTCCACTTTACACTTAAAAGCACGCGGAGGAAAGCTATTGGTGCTCTACAACAAGCCGTCCGGCGTTCTCTCCTTATTTTTCTCCTTTATAAAACTCCACCGGTGGCTCTCCCCATTCCCCTCACAAACCAAGCTCTCACCAACCAGCACACGCACGAGAAGCCGCTGCCACCACCACCGCCACCGCCCACCGGCGCCGCCATCGACATGGCGGGGTGGACGAGGGGACCTACCATAGGCAGGGGCACCTCCGCCGCCGTATCCCTTGCCACTCTCAATGGCTCTGGTGCCGTCCTCGCCGTCAAGTCTGCGGAGCTTGCTAACTCCGCGCTGCTGAGACGAGAATACTCCATTCTCTCCTCCCTCTCTTCTCCCCACATTGCCCGGTGCCTCGGTGCTGACGTCACCTGCGAGGGCGGTGGCCGGTTCTATAACATCTTGATGGAGTACTTCCCTGGCGGGACGCTCTGCGACGAGATCAGGCGGCAGGGCGGCCGGCTTTCTGAGCCGGAGATCAGGCGGCATGTGTCGGCGGTGCTTCGGGGGCTGTGTTACCTCCATGGGATTGGCGTCGTGCACCGCGACGTCAAGGGGAGCAACCTGTTGATGGGGAGCGACGGCGATGTGCGAATCGGCGATCTCGGGAGCGCGGCAATGGTGGACGGCGACGGGGCAACGGGGGGATTTGCGGGTACTCCGCTGTTCATGGCGCCGGAGGTGGCCAGGGGGGCGGTGCACGGGTGTGCGGCCGACGTATGGGCGCTCGGCTGCACGGTAGTGGAGATGGCAACGGGGCGGCCACCGTGGTCGGACATTGCCGACCCGGTTTCGGCGCTTTACCGGATTGGGTGCACGGACATGGTGCCGCAAATGCCTGAAAACTTGTCCGAGCAAGGTAAGGATTTCCTCAGCAGGTGCTTTCGCCGGAATCCGGCGGAAAGACCAACAGCAGAGCAGCTCCTGCAGCACCCTTTCGTCGGCAAATTCGAAGGCGTGGCCGTCAAGAGCGCACCCTTCTCGGACTCTCCAAAGAGTATTCTGGATCACGATCTCTGGAATTCAGTTGGAACTGAGAGATCACAAACGGAAATTGCGAGCTCTGCCGCAATTCCTGCCCCTGCTGCTGAGAGGCTCAGAGCTCTGTTTTCTCCGACAGAGCGGCGGCCAATTTGGTCACTGGGGGAGAGTTGGGTGCGCGTAAGAACAAACACGCCGGAGAATTTTCCGGTGCCGAATCGAAATGCTGGTGGGGAGTCCTCGGAAGCACTGCCCATTGCTTCAACTTCGAGGAGGGAAGTCAATCAAGACTTAGTTGAAGAAAGCAGTTCAGTAACTCCTAACTATGTTGATACGAGCAGTTTGGTAACTCTCAATCATGTTGAGGGAGAAAATAATGATCAGTTTATTAGCAGTAAGAGTAATAGCACCATTGATTCCATTAACAATGTAAGTTCTGTAGATGATCAATTTCAACAAAATTTAGTTCAACTTTCGTGTACGTGTGCGTTTGTGAGAGAGTGTGTATATATGTATATATATATTGCAAAAGTATCTTCTCCAATCAGCAAAAATCTTCTCAGGCGCTGCACTCTGCATTGAGATGTCGCCATCAATTTAGGAAACTCGAGAGCCATGTGACCATGTTCGCCCCAATCTCGGCCTAAAACTCGACATCTGTATCGACCAAGCAAGTGCCATTGAAGATGAACCATGCACTGTCGCCGCTAGTTAGCATACTTTTGGGAAAGATTGCTGATATTTTGGGTTTTGTTATCAAGATCTTTTCCTTCTTTTGCCTGTCGGAGGATACTTTAACGATCCTGTATCATGAAGAAGATGATCCGGAAGGCCTGTCAAAAGAAAAGGGCGGAATGCTTTTTCTCAGCAGGGCAAGGCAGAAGCGTTCTTGGGCATTTCTTCGCTGCTTGAGTTTCAATGCTCAGGAGATGTCTTGGGGAGAAACTTGGAGTTTCCGTCACTCTTCTTCATGGATTGATCGAAAGCAAGCAACGTTGCAAGAGAAGCAATCAAGGGAAATTGTTATATTATCAAATCGGTTTCTAGAAAGATTTTAGATGTCGAGTGAATCAAATCAATTATAATCTTTTCTTACTCAGTACAGGATCAATCCTGTATAATTTTAATAAAAAAAATCAAAGGCAAATAAAATGCAAAATAAGAAAAATAAAACTAAAAATCAACAAAATGTGAAACATTTTCTTGAAACAAAACGACACTTTGTTCACGTCAGAAGAACATGTGTTCCAATAATACGATCTTCTTTTCGTCCAAACAACCACTTTGTTCCTTCAACATACGTTATAAGCATCTCACAGAAATTTGTAGCTTTTCACTCAACTCCCAACATTCTCCGATCCATTATTTGTCCTCATGTCACGTTGTCTGTACTCAAAGAGTAATATCCAATTAAAGGTACGGCACAAACCGTAGATTTCAAAAAAAAAAAAAAATCATAGAATTCCAAGAAAATATGTGCCTTCTAAGCAAAGAAATGAACTGAGTACTCAATTTAGTGCATAAGACACCGTCTTTCCCTCAGCCGAATAGATCCGTTGGGGCATGGTATAGTTGGTTGGATTAATAGACTAGTAAAAGGGTAGTCATTAGTTTGATTTTTATGTGCACTACTTCTCAAGAAGTAACCGTAAGTTCTTATAAATTTTAAAGCAACCTGGATCCCAGGTGAAAGGGAGGGGCATCTGCCTGTTTGAGGTAAGGATGGGCGTACCCGGTAGCTGACTCGACTCGAGCCCAAAAAAAAGGTACCAACTACCAAGCCAGTCGAAACAATTATTGGGCCAGTCCGATGGGTCTGATTAAGCTTGGGTGGGCCCAATAATATTTTTTAATATATATTTTTATTGATTTTTATATATAATTATAATATTTTATTATGATTAATTATATTTTATATATTATTTTATATTATATATATATATATATATATTAATTTAATCAAGCCAATCCTAGATTTCAGGAGTCGGGCCGACCAGAGCCCGACTCCTTATAGGGCCAGGTCGGTTCCATGCCGGCTCACCTTGTTCAACCTGAATCGTCATATTTGAAGTGAACCAGTAACAAATCAACATAGTTGCCGTGTCTTATTTTATATTATTATTTAACATTATTTTCTTATTTATTTTTTATATTTATTTGTATTAAATAAAGAGTATGATGGTACTTTTTGTTAATCTAAAACAGATACAGGTGAATTAATGCATGGCAGATCTTGGATCAGATTCCCATTTTTATTCCACTTTCTTTTTTCAAGGTAATCAAACACGCACCCTAGGAATTAATAATACATGAATCCCATTCGAAGTTGCTCAAGCTGATTGCATAAATCATTAAAATTGAAGCTAAATTTTCACTTATTTTGACAGAAAAATCGAAACACTTTGCTTTGGCTTTTGTGAATCAAACGTCACAGTTTGGTTGCAGAATCTTCTGAAAAATTATGACTCCTAAAGATCCAAGCTTCCATTTAATATCTATCACTTAATCTAGAAAATGCTACCAATTTGTCGCACTATTGTCTATTCTCCTTTTAACTTTTTGAGATGTCGAGTTAAAGTTGGTGTGCCAAGAAATGCACTCAATTTGGCAATGATTTCATTTCATGCTACCAATTTACATATGTTTCATGTAACATTTTTATCATATATTTTACAAAGCCTTAAACTTTAAATTTGCAAACTTTTTTCTATTTTTTTTTAATTATAGCAAAAATTTTGCTGTCAAGAAAATCAATATAATGAATCTGGGGAAGCGGAAGAAGGAGAAGTAAGAACATCTAGACCTTTTCTTGAAGCAGTCGAGTTACTCAACATCTCAGCCGGAGTTTTCTTCAATCTTGTAACCAACAGGAAGAATATTCTTCTCAAAGATTACAAGTCACCCATAATAGCAAGTAGGGGATTTCTTTGGGGAGTTAACAAGAAAAAAAGAAGCAGAAGTTAGAATTAATATCCCAAAAGGGTGGTTGAGTATTGGAGTTTCAGGGAGTTTCTTTGGCCATTTCCACACTTGCCTCCAGAAATTCCAACCAAATTTATACTTAAATCTGCTTTTACTTGTTCGGGTTTGAATCCAAATTCAAATACAAATGAAGAAAAGTCATATCTGAATCAGAATCCAATTCCGAAATCCTATTTCACAATCTGAATCCAATCCAAGTCGGAAATTTGGATCCTAATCTAGCCTATTTTCAAAGTGTAAGGATGTCGGATATGTGATACTTGTTCAAAATTAGATCCGATCAGACCTCCTAGGCTTATGAAGTATGAATGATCAAGTGTTTTGGCTTGTATATCCTATTAGATATAATTGCTTCAGAACTAATAAATTTCGAATTAATTGGGTAGAATTAGAAAGTTTACGGTAATACATGTTTATACTAATGCCGGCCCTTTTTATTCATGCAGCGATGAATAATTTGGATTTGTAATTTGAATTATATAAACCAACAAAAGCAAGATTATGAAATCCTCTGCAATCTACTGTGCTCCAAGAAACAGAAACAGAATAAAAATGTCTGCACATTACAAGTTAATACACTGATAATGAAGGTCAATGCCTTTAATCTAAAGACCAATGCCTTTTTGAGCTGCTTCCTTGAGCTGAAACTCACTGGCACCTTGTATGAGCAAGAGAGAGGGAGGGGTCAGAGGAGGTCTTTCAAAGTCCTCGCAGATAATTTCTCCTGCAAAAACATGTTTTTAGATCTAACAATCTGAATATAACATAGATCTAAAAGCAACATTCAAAACAAAATCATGCAAAATCAGATCATATCTTATGGAACATGTAAAGAATCTAATGTTCTTCATATCAAATGCCGTCCCAAGGTCGGATCAAGAGACTAGAACTTAACAAAATCCTGAAGCCAGATGCAAGCTAGAGCTAGAACAGAGTAACCTGTTGGTCATGGCGGGTGTCCCTGTCCAGTGCATGAACTGGCCGCCCCTGTTCGTCGTAGAGGATGAGGCCGCTGAACCTTGGCAGCTCGCAGCGCTCTCCCATGAGAATCCGGTGCTGCCAAAATGGCGACGCCGAGCCCTCCTGTTCTCCCTGCTCCAAGTACTCCGCCTCCTCCAACAGCCTCCCTTGTCCTACAGCCCCTTGCTCTTCGGCCACCCCAACTCTCACCCACTTGACGCCGCGACCCCACTGAACCGACTCTGCCAAAACCCGCTTTAGGGCATCCCAATTAGATCCACCAACCTCTTCTTCCCTCAGACCTGTGTCCTTCTTCTTTTTCTTCTTCTTTGCCTTCTTCATTTCCATGCCGGCAGCACACAGACCAACTACGGCCGTAACGACAAACAGGAGCATCAGTAGAGAGTACTCAACCTGCAACTGCCCTACCAGAAGTCTCATTCTGGTGATCTAAAGCTCTCTCTCTCTCTAGGTGGTGAAATGAGGAAGCACCCGATGCTATATTAAGAAGGGGATGAGAATTTGATAGTTGGTGAGACATTCTCGTGATTGTCACCGCTTGTTGGGGAGTCTCTCTCTCTCTCTCTCTCTCTCTCTCTCTCTCTCTCTAATATATATATATATATATATATATATAATTGAATGTTTTGAATGAGAGTTCTCATCATAACAAGGATGTTCACGTGAATGCAGTGGGCTCAAATTTTTGAGGGTCTCTGGTATTCAGTTTGCAGCAAAAGATCTGTGGCCTGCCAAGGACGGTTTGGAACACCAGCGACTGCGGTTCGCTCAGGCGCCGGGCCGATGGACGACTCCGAGCTGTGGCTGAGAGAGAAATATAAATTACGGCGGGCACCGGTTTCCGGCAATAAATCCGGCCGCAAGCACAAAGAAATGATGAACAGATCTGCTGCAGTGCCATTACACGATGTTCTGCTTAAGTGCTTCTGAAACTTCAATCAGATGGTTAGTGTTGGCTCCATGATTCAAAACTTAGAATGCATGGGATCACACAAGGATTCGAGTTCCATAATTGTTGAAATTGTATGAGATATTAAGTTTTCAAACGGTTGGAGAGTTATTGCGCTACCTATTGATCCAAATTCTAATCTATGTCACCATAGTGCAAGGTGTGGGTGCCGGTGCCGGTGCGGGTGTCGGAACGGCACATCTCAAAAAATGTAGGTGCGGCAGTGCGGTGAGGGTATTTTATTATTATTATTATTAATTTTATTATATATATAACAGAATAAGCATATTATTACAATTTAATTATTAATGTATATAACATACTTAATAATTGTATTACATAGGAAAATATCAAAACAATATATATTATATAAATAATTTAGTAATATGACATTTTAACTGGCTTCGGGTGTGAGTCGAAGCCGCGCCCATGTCCGGTGTGCACCCGACTCGATGCAGACTCCAGTGCCACAATAAAATAGAAGAGTCCGGTGACTTAGATTCTAATATATATAGCTCGACCGTATTAATGTAGCGGCTGATAATATATCAATGTCCCTTTCTAGTTAAGTAAAAAGAGTGAGTTAAGATGTGACACATTATCTGCCTCATTATCATATTGAATCCCATCCATTCTAATTTAGGCAGCGGTTCAATTGGTCGGTTAAATTTCAAAGTAGGCTGTTCATATGTATTTGGCCAAATAACTGGCAAATTTTTGTCGATTATGTAAGATGCTTGCAAATTTATACAACATTAACTTCCATGTAATATATAAATGTTAGGTTAACCTAGTCGGGCACTGGAAATCAAAGAAAATTTATAGCAAACTTGACCCATAATTCTCAGGTCTGGCTCAAGTAGATCATATGTACAACGATCTGGATCAGAACTTCTCATACCCATATCTATTTGAGCACTAGATCCAAACATAAACTCGACCCGAGAACAGCCCTAATAAGAACTTTAGTTGGCTTCCTGCATTGTATCTCCATAAATATCTACTGGGTAATGCAACTATGTGATCTTCCTGGTGAAGATTGCCATTAACATGTTTGATGTTTTCTTTGTTATATGAAACTTCTTTGTTAGGTATATTTGTGGACATGTTTGATGCTTTCTTTTAGTCTGGATTTGAAATCCGTAGATCCCGATGTCACATGTTTTTGCTGATGTGACAAAAGATCCATGATCAATCAAACTAAAAGTCATACTTAAGATTATTAATTTACTTTTTTGCATTGAGAGAAGCTTGGATTTAAGATCAGTTGGGGAGGGTCAGATCTTAAATCAACAGTTCTCAAATCCTGAGAATCTCAAATCTAAGACTATGAAATGCTCTGATTCTTTGTGATGACCTCTTGGCCTTTGGTAGGAGGGTGGGCACTGGAGACCAATGTTCCAAATATTGATATTGGAAGTGAATAATTTTACAAAATGGATAATACTGAGTCAGGATTGTTGTTTCTTAAAGTGGTATGTATATATATACTTTAGCAAAGGTTCAATACAATACATATTCACCAATATAATGTATATTTGCACATGAATATCTGCATTAACCACGTTTCTATGCACTCTTGGTGCACAACCAGGTGAAATGGCTAGAATGCCCATGATCAATAAAAAGGGATTTTTTTTACAAGGACAAAAAAAAGGTAATGAAAAGTTAAAAGGATAAAAAAATATTTCTTTTTGAAAAATCCTAAATTACCCCAACTCCCAACCTTTTCTCTTGGATGCACATCTCTTGCATGCACCACAGTAGTGCACGCAACTCACTCGCGATTTGTGGGCACCAAACAAACATGATTTTAGTCTTTCCTTTCTTTTCTATCCAAACAAACTTTATAATCGCCTATTTTCTTTCTTTTCCTTTCCATTCCATTCCATTCCTTTCTCATTCTCTTTTCCTCTCATTCCTTTCCATCTCTCCCTTTCCCTCCAACCAAACAAAGCGTAAACAATTCCGATCAATCGGCAATTGCCACGTGCTATTTTGTATGTAGTTAGTCTTGTTAATGGAATGCATGCGGCATTGATTCACGTGCACAGCAAAAATTTGAGTCACTCTCATAAAGTTTTTCATTTGGTAGCTATCATGACTCGATTCACCTTATAGCATGATATTAGATATGCTTATAGCTAAGAGTCATTTATCATAATTCATCTACTCGAGATGCATTCTTTTACGGTTTACTCCATGTGTATATATCTTACTCTGATCTTGTTGAGAGGCTGTTAGACTTTTGATCTTGACAAGATTGAAGAAAGTGTTTGTTTCAGTGTGGATTGGTAATCTGATATCACCAGGATTTCAGATTTATGGATTTAAGGTCAGGCATTCTCCATCTCACCTTAAATCCATAGTTTTTCTTCACCTGTAATGTGGATTTAAGATCTACACTACTAAAATGTTCAGTTTGTTTAAACTGAGGATCTTACAATGCATATCTAATAAGGGTGAAATATTGAAAAAGTGTTTTCTACAGTTACAATTAAATAAACATTACATATCAATCGTATATCTTGTTTAAGTAGACAAAATCTTGAAAGAAAAGAATAATTCCCTAAAGCTTAAAGTATTGAGTGGGAAACATAATCTTGAGGATGAAATGTGAATGAAATGTGAACTACTACTTCATATATTTAAATTTTGAAAAAAATGAGATATGCCTTAGATAGAGAGCATCCAAATGCTGTTGGTCTGGTGTATTTGGCAGTTCAAATATTCTTAAATAGTAATAATATGTGGAAAGTGAAAGATTGTATTATATCTGTTATTGTTGTTGAGGTTGATTGAATAACGACGATATTTAGAAGGGGAGACAAAGAGGGAGAGAATTATCTTGCCATTACAAACACGAGGGAAGGACGTAAACAGCGAAACATTCAATTCAAAAAATGGTTTCTCCCTCCTCTCTCCCTCTCCCTCTCTCTCTTTCTCTTTCTCTCTCTAGGGTTTCTTCCCGCTCGGTGGAGATGATCGAGGCGCTTTCTTCATGCAAAAGGGGATGATGGTCCATCCGGAAATACGGCGAGAATAAAAAAAAACATCTCCTTTAAGAATCTCAGCTCTTCTTCTTCTTCTTCTTCCTCCTTCTCTTCTTCTTCTTCTTCTTCTTCAGTATTGCATTTCGAATGAGCTGACAGTGAAGGGGAAAACTAGGGCTTGAGGTAGTGACCATCATGGAATCGTCTCAGGCGCTAGCTCGCGGTTGGCACCGGTCCTCTTTCCTTCGCCGTGCTCGCTGGCGATTCTGTTACGGAATGCCCCCCCGGAAGAAGGACGCGGCGGTGGGGACTTGAAGAGCTCGATTGGGAACCATGGATGGAACTTGGGGTACTTTCTTTTCTCACATTTTTGCTCTTTTTGTTATCTGAATTGGAGCTTCGTTTCTCCTCTTGTATTTTTTTGTTCATTGGTGTTCCTTTCTTTGTTTTTGTTATGGTTATCTTATAGAAGGTAAGAACTGAGTTGTGTTAGAATATGTGTTTGAGATGATTGTTTGAAACAAAGATGAAGATTTCTTAGGTGGTCGGGTTCACCCTCGTCCTCAAAAGGGGGAAAATGCTCTTTTGCTTTGTTGTCTGTCTTAGTATGTATCTTCTTCTTCTTCGTCGTCGTTACCTTGGAGATGGCATATTCTTTCTGCCTTCAAGTCGTTGCAGTGTGACAAATAGCTTAATGCGCAGTTTGTAGGAAGGCAACTTCATGTGTTGTTTGAGCTTGAGAAGTTTGTCTAAGTGGACATTCAAAGAGGGACTGCTCCTGCAGGGAACGATTTACTGAACCTAAAAATTCAAGCAGCAGATGATCATCGGGAAAGCCTGCAGAGAGATTCAACAAGAACTAGTACTGAGGTCGGTTCATATGTCAAGACAGTAATTGAGCATGCAGGTCTCGGACTGGAAAAATTGGGAACGTAAGAGCATGATGTAATTCAGGAAACATTTCCGAATGTGGCTAACTCTTGATCGTTGATAATTCAATGAAGAAAAACAGTAGGCTTATGAGAACTGGAATTGACATTGCTCGGTGTAAAAACTTGTCCATCTTAGAAATGCCATTTTTTACCTCGACGAACTGAAACACTTGTAATTATCGGAGCTACACTGATTTCTCTCTGCTCAGTGCAGTCGCATTCTTATTGTCGCTTAATAAGAAGGAATCCAGCTTCTTCCTTGGGTGAACCTTTCTAGGTACTAATTTATGGGTCGAAGAAATAAGTAAATGTCCTCGTTTTTTATTGTTTCGTCAAGCTATTGTTCATATTGGTCATCAGGATCGAGAGTGAATGACATTATGTATACATTACACGTGTGTTTGCGTGCTCGGAGGTCCAACTGTACATTTCTTTTAATCAGGCCATAGGTCTACTTATTCAGATTTGTGGTCAACATCGACAGAGAACGGTAGAGTGTATTTCTTTTTCTTAATGCTAAATAACCCTACACCTGTCGTATGTCTATTTCTCCTTGTTTTGTTTTTTCAGATCATCACATGGACACTCCATCATGTTCACGTGCTATTTCCTTTTGTATACAGTTTCTAATGGAGAAATGCAAAATATTGGCATTTTCCTTCCTTGTCACCTCATCCAAAGGCTGCCTCTATATTTCTCAGAGCTATGAATGATATTAAGTCTTATCTATTGTATTGTCCGATTTGTTTGTCGATACCCATGCATGGGATACTTGCCTGTAAAAGCGACACCAAATTGACTTGATAAGAAGTGATGGTCATTGCTTTGTCCTATATTATTTCATAACCTTGAGGTCTCTTACTTTTGAGTTTTGAGTTTGACATATCAAACAATCTGGCATTCAGCAATAGATGCATTAATGTTCAGCTACTTCTACTCAGACAACTTACTATCGATGCTTGAGTATTGGGCTAAAAACTTTTAATGGCAAATTTTTGGATACTTTTCATGTTTTTGGATTTATGAATCCTTGATACCATTTACTACAAAGTTCTTTTTTTGTCTGGTTGACCCTTGAACTTGGGAATGTGGTTTCCATCACTAGATTTCCGGTGATGGGATTATTTTCTGGATCAATATCCAGAACCAGTGAGCTGTGTCTGTAATACACAAGCACATGGATAAGTATCTGATTCCGACAGCAAGCGAACGTTGACTATATGAAAATCGTGACCCTGTTGCCCATGATTTAGGTCGTTCAAAGTCCAAATAGTAATTTCAGAGCACGTCTGTAGGTGCAATAACAACTTCCCATATGGATGTGCAACAAGCTTGTGGAAGAAGAATTAGAATGACATGAGAACCATTCATGTTGGAAAGTTCACTGCTATGCTTACAATAAGCTGCACATGTCTGCAGAAGAAATTTCCTTGATTTGGTAATTGGCATGTTCTTTTTTATATGAAAAATGGCAACATGTAAGTCAATAATTGCACTATTTCCAATTCTATACTCTCCTGCTTTTCCAATATGATTGCTTTGCTAAAATGACCTACCTGTTCATGTATGGCTTAGCCACCTGATGTCCTGATGTTGTGTGTCAACCATGTACAAAGCACATGAAACTGTGTACTATCCTATTAGGTTTGGCACTTGAGCTTGTCACCTCCATCTAGGATTTTAACTTCGAAGCACTACCTTCTCTTTCTCCGCATATTCTAACTAGGGAGCATGTAATTTGAGCTAAAGTGATTCTGCGAACTCGGCCAAGTCCATGAGTTAACTCAGTGAGTCGGTGCTTAACTTGATAAAAAGAACCAGGAATTGAGAAGACCTGCCCAAGTCATGAGATGACCAGTCTAAGTCATCTGAGTTTCGACTGAACAGCTGAGGTTCTGCTCAGTCAGCAGAGACACAGGTTAGTTTCATTGAGTGATTCATGTATACAAAGAAGTGTGTATAATAGACAGACTGTTTTAATGATATTAGTAGTTGTATACGAATAACTATTATTAAATATTCACTATAAACAAAAACTACACATGCACATACTGGTGTATTTTATGATACATATGCATATTATGTATATAATATAACAATGTTATAACAAATTTATTAACATTATTATGATGTGAAAATGAAGTTGTCAAAACCAGGCCGAGCCACCAAGATGACCTAGCGAGTCACAAGTCACTTCACCCCAAGGTGAGAGTGACTGTTTTAAAACCAGAGAGCCAAAGCTGACCACAAACATTTTGAACTAGACTTGCAAACATAAAGGAAGGTTCTGGCGGGCTGAAACCAAGCTTGTGAGCATGACATGCAAAAATTCTTTCCTCTTATGTATCTACACTTTTCTTTTCCAGCCAGCTAACATTTGACGGGCACTTGTTGCTGCCATTTTGATGAGTCAATATCTGATCCATGACAATTTCTTTCCCTGGCATACACTGACCTGTGATTGTGGATTATTGATTAACATGATCAATTCTGAGGCTGATTTGGCTTATTTGCTATGCGTCCAGTCAGATTCCATTCTTGTTTTATACCTTTTTATATGTTGGCAGCTTCATGCTGCAATGGCATTTTTTTCTCCTTGTCTCTTCTTTCTCAGTTGAATTGTGCTGAATACTTGTGCATGCCGATATGATGCATATTCGGGTTTCCAGCTAGAGTTCAGACCATATGATTGCATAACGGGATGAATAATTCTCAAATTTTAGATCGGGAAAGCCTGCATGTAAACTAAGTCAATCAACTGTGCATGGATTCCTTCTTATTCTGATGGCCCTTTTTCCAAATTGCAGGATTGAAGGTGAGATGAGGTCCCTATGAAGATTATTGAAGTATTGCATGAAAGAACGTACTTCTTTCTGAGTTGGAAATGTACTGAGAGGGAAATATCCTCCTCCAAGTTAAGGTGGGAATGAAGCCATCGGTCCGTAGCAGTTATATATTGTATGATATTAAAGATCACTTCCAATATGAATTTTGAAATATAGAGGTCGATGAATAGCATGTTTTTTCCCCTTTTGTTTCTTTATATATTATGTTTGAAGCATTTTTTTTTCTGAAATTGCTTTCGTCGGTGGGTTTGAGATTTTGCACCTTCCTTTTCTGAGCTTTTTTGTTGTACCGGAAGGCATTGAAGTTCTTTTGAGGTGGAAGTTGCATATAGTTGGAAAGCTGCATCTTTCTGTTGCAGGAAATATCTTCTTCGGCCACACTGTGAAATAGTGAGAGGAATCCCGTGCCCATGGGGCCACCATAAGTTTTTGTGTAGAATCTGCATTTTCTTGTAGATTTGCTCGTCTAAAGACAGTGAGTGCAGCTGATATCGGAGCAAAATTGCTGCCTTTTCTGTGGAACAGACAAGCCCGAGTGCTCTGTCATGCATACCTAGGAATGATTCTGGAGACCCACAAGTAGCATGTTTTTTCCCCTTTTGTTTCTTTATATATTATGTTTGAAGCATTTTTTTCTGAAATTACTTTCGTCGGTTGGTCTGAGATTTACCGGAAGGCATTAAGTTCTTTTGAGGCTGAAGTTGCACATGGTTGGAAAGCTGCTGCATCTTTCTGTTGCAGGAAATGACTTCCTCGTCCACTGTGAAATAGTGAGAGGAATCCCGTGCCCATGGGGCCGCCATAAGTTTTTGTGTAGAATCTGCATTTTCTTGTAGATTTGCCCGTCTAAAGACAGTGAGGGCAGCTGATGTCGGAGCAAAATTGCTGCCTTTTTTGTGCAACAGACAAGCCCGAGTGCTCTGTCATGCATACCTAGGAATGATTCTTCAGAACCACGGCATACTTGACTTCTTTTTTATCTTAATAGCAGGTTTGTGAAGAGGCCTTCTAGCTGGATGCTGAACTTCTTTGCTGAAATGTTGGAAATATGAATATGAATGTTGTTCTTTCGTCCTTTTTCAGTCAACTGGGCGTGTTGAACTTTAGAGACTTGTTTTTGAGTTGTCCACTATATTCCAACCCACCCAGCCAAGTGCGCTTAGCCTTCATGTGCACCAATGGTTTAGGCTCATTTTTACCGACCTTAATGGCGTCTTTGAGAGGCAGAGAAGATGGTCGCTCGTTGCTTTGTCTCACGACTGCCTCTTCTATGTTTCTCTGTCGCACTTCCATGGTGCGATAGATATTGAAAATGAAAAATCCATGACACTTGAATTGAGTTCTGATGGAGGGTTTTCACTGTAGCATTCAGGCACGCCTTAAATAATTATCTTATTTAACACCCAGATCCATTTTATGAGAGAAATTATCTATGAAATCATCGTGCTTTGATGTTTCTATAAATAAGATTATAACAAAAGATGCACTTTTATGTTCATTATATTCTTTTGTAAACCTGAAAAAGCTTCTTTGGACATGGGCTTCATGCCTTCATCTAGGAGCATTGTCTGTAAGGCCGTTTGCAGACACGCGGAAAGGCAAAACTTGAACTCTGTTTTTTTTTTTAAGAGCTGTTACCAAATCAAACATGGAATTGTGCGATCGCATGCATTCTCCTGTCCCTCAAATGCGATTTTGGCGTTTTGAGTCTTCGGAACGCAGGATGTCCTTGCTGCAGTAAACAATCTTTGCCCCTCTTGGGGGGAGCATTTCGTCTTTCGGTTTCTAACCCGGGAACCGAAATCCCAGAAATGGAATCAAACGGCCTCGGAGTGCAAACACGCAAAAGATTTACATTGTAAATAAGGAACATGAACGAGACAGCCAAGTAAAATAAATTCTATTTTTATACACGCATGAACTGCATTATATTACTTGTATGATTTTCTCAATGGAATTTAGAAATCACGGCATTTTCAGATTTGAGACACTATTTTATATCGGTCGTCGGAATCGGAGAGAGAGATCTTTATTTCAAGTGAGTAGCATTGTTACGGACTAAATGTAGGGAAGGGAACGGTTCCATCATGAATGTGGGGTTATTTTCCTACTTGTCGAATTTGTTCCAAACCCAATTTCCTATTCGTTTAGCCGATCTGAGTCACACCGTTTGCCCGGTCACGAACGAACCCAACCTAGCTCTGTCAAACAAAAGGCAATCAGCGGTGGTCTCTGACTCTCTCTTGGTTCTTTAATGGCTTCCCTTACTCGCTGACGCTTCACATACCAAACCCAGCCATCGGAAACGACAGCAGAAGATAAAGAAGAGAGAAAAGAAGAAGAAAAAGGATGTTGGTTGCCATGAATGCTGCCTTCGCATGCCCCCCAAGGCCTTACCGTGTTGTTTCCTTCTGTTGTGGCTCTCACCAACTGAGGGAGCAGCTCGATTCTCTCTACCAGGAATCAGAAAAGACCCGCACTAGGGGTGGGTGCTTCCACATCCCCTTTGATACGCTGCTTCTTTCACTAAATTTTTTGCCCTTATCATTGTTTCTGGCAATTGTGGTGAACGAGAACTGATTTTGGTTGCTCCTGGAATATTTCGAGAATTGGGCAAAATTTTCTTGTGGTTTTGTTGTCTCATTTTATGCATGAAGAAGGTGTTATTGAGGTAACTAAACTGCTCTATCAAGTGGTTCGAAGTGGGTGTATCTGTTTCGCAAAACCAAATTTATAGTGGCAGACGCAAAAGTATTATGAGTTCTTGTAGATATGCTCAGTTAGTTAGATTGTTTTTGTTACCCGGAATTATGTGTGGCATCTTCTTTATGTCAAACTTATTTCCTCTCTCCAAATAGGGCAGGAAATCTCGCATGGTGCATGCTATGTGCCACCACTTGCTTCTTTTAGGTGGCTTGAATGCGATTTCAGATTTACGTAGTTACCTTTGGAGGTCAGTTAACTTGTTTAAGCATTCAAATAACATGAAATTCCAAGGAATACCAAAAGGAAATTGCTCTTTAAAAAAGTTTGCTGAATGGTGGAAGAAGGTACATGAAGACTGGAAAACAACTGATACCACCTTTGCTCGTTCGCTTCACATGTTTTTGTTCTCTGATCTTAACTGAAAGCTGCTTTTCCGTTTTAAAGTCTTACTTGTTTCAAGTCCCTGTAAGATTGAATAACCGGTTGGATGTTCCTGAAGAGTTCTATAGCAAGATAGGATGCGAGAGGTAAGTTTTTGCTATGTAGAGCTTTTAAAACTTAGAAAGATTGGGGAAGACTGTGATGGTCTACAGTTAGGAGTAACTGCCAAAATGGCTAAAAAAGCTTCTCTTGTTCATATTCCTCTGAATTTCCAAAAGTGGCTCATTATGATGATATAATGAGCAGGCCCGGTTTGGTTAGGCTACTTGGATTTGTTTGACTGGTCCAGAACAGCCTTTCTAAATCCAAAGAATCAATCCTTGGTTTGATTTTTAAATTTCCAGATTAGAGTGCTGCAGATCTAGAGATGGGACGTAGTGAAGCATCCCAACTTCAAGTGAGTGGACCTTATGAATGACAAGCAACTTCTACGACGTTGTAGGTTTGTTTGATAAAGAGGTGCTACATCTTGTCACTGCTTGAGCAAATGCGATGAAAAAGCGGGATATATTTGTGAAGTAAGATTGGACCCAAAAACATTGTGGCTTTTGGCAATTTCTTTCTGGACCAGTACAGGCAGACCTATAAGATCAGCCAGGCACTGACGCTGCCTCATCTGGATTTTAGAGGAGTGCCCAAATTCATTGTTGACCGTATTCAGATATTGAATATTGAAGGTTGTATTGTACCCATCGGTTCCGTTTGATCCCCGCTATATATGGCATATGTTCTGTGTAACAAGTGACCTTTAGTATAAGTCAATAATCATTTTCCTTTCCTTTGTACCTTGTAGCTATGATCTTTGTAGCCATCTCTATTATTTTAGAAACTCTCTATGTTAGCCAAGTCCCTTACGTAGCTAGTCAACATTCTTCTTTCAGCAAATAACACAAGATTGAGATTGATGAGATTGTCAGAGGCCGCAGAGAAGCTTCGAAGGCAAGCAACTCTTGAAGTACAAGCTGGCAATGAAAATGCAGCTAGGGACTTGCTTCAACAGAAGAAGAAAGTAATGGAGGCTTTGGAGAAGTCTAAGAACCGAATTGAGCTGCTTGACGAGCTCTCTACAAAAGTTAATGAGGTACTATTTCCGTTTTCTTCTTTTTAATAGATGGCTTTATAATTCAGTTTAAGAAAGCAACAATGTGTATGTTGTTGCAACCAGAGCAAAAATGGACCGTTGCACATGATTGGTTAGGTATTCTACTTGCAAAAACAAGCATCAGGAAGATGATATTTGATTTCTGAAATTTGGGTCAAGGTTTTATTCTTTCAGTTACCCAAATGTCCAAAGGTTTTCTTTTTTCTTTTTTTTTGGAAGAAAAAATCCAAAAATAGTCAAGGAGAAAACATCAAGCTTCCAATATCTCTTGTACTATCTAGATCAAGTTAAGTTCTTGAGAAGAAAAAATGATTTGGTTTCAGGCAATCTCTATGAAGGAAACTCAATTAATTAGCAATGTTGCCAAAGATGGTGATGTTGAAAAAGAACAGCCTGCTGCTTCTATCTGGAGTGTTTCTCCAAAGGAGGAGGTTCTGCAAGAATCAAACGAACATGGAGAATCTAACTCCAATAGCATTATGCCTGAAGATGCAGAAAAATATGAACTGGAGAGTAACTCCCAGACAGTTATGGGCGTCTATGATGAGAAAATATATGGTGGAAGGTTACAGAATATTTTGGAAGTAGATGAAAGGGACAACAGTTCGGAAATCATGTCTTCATATGAAAAGTTTCTTGACCACATTGATGGGCAGCTCATTGATTTGGAATCACAGATTGTCACATTTTTGCGGCTTACAACAGCTATAATGGAAGAAGAAGAAAAACTTAAAAATCTGAAGGTGAAAACTGTATTAGAACTTCTGACAGCTGTTCGTAACACCAGAGAAAGGTAAGATATTTGATGACCGAAATCCCTGATACAAACAAATTTAGATGTTATGGTAAAAATTGAAAAAGATATTTGGTAGAGACTGTGTGTTTCTCAGAGTTTGTTCACTACTAGCAAATATCCATCCTTTGGCATACTAATATCTGTCATAATTGGCACCGTACACTCTAAGTTGAGCTCATGATCAAACTTGCAGGTTGGCAAATGCCTTGAAGGTCAGGAGAGAAGGCAGGTGAACCTTAATTTCTGTCTGCTGGTGTAGTCTGGCGATGCTTCTTATCCTCTGCTCACTAAAGAGGTAAATAATTATTCCTATTTGTAGTCAGACTGATATGGTATAGTAGCCAATAGTCTATCAGAAGTACTTCACTGTTTTTTCGTGACGGAATGTAATCCAACAAATTTCTCTGCAACAAGTTGGAAATATAAGGGGCTGCATCGAATATTAAACTTGTTAGTGCATTTCCTTTTCTGTCTTTAAACTGTGAACCAGAACTAATATTAAGTTCTGATCTTTTATTGTTATTCAGTTTTGCCTTTTTGACATCAAATTTCAGGCTCAGGAGCTACATGTTTCTTGTGTGTTGTTTCAGTTCTCACTGTAAACTTTTGAATACCTTTTTCTTGCCAAGAAGAAATGCCTTTCCTGTCGTCTGCAGTTACTAAACTTGTGATCTTCAATTTAAAGGCTTGAAGTCCATTCTTCTAGCTAGAGCGGTGTCTGGACCCCCGTGGGCAGTTCTTGTCTTGCTGGGGGAGTGGGATTTTCAGTCCAGAATTGTATCTGCTCCCAGGTGGTTCTGAACTTCGAAACCCTTGGCTTGACTGAACAGTTAGCCTTTTACTGGGAAGATTGCATCTATGGAAGATGTAAGTGTTAATTTGGTCAAAAGCCCACAGGGCTACGTCATTTGGCTTCATTTCTACGGAGTGCAAAATCTTTTGGGCCTCTTTTGCTGCAAATAAATGCTTGAGATCACTCACATTCTTAGAAGTCTAAATCTAGATCATCGTGGATCTATTTGGGCATGCGGAGGACTCAATGAGTCTGTGACACCTTGGTGATCTCAATCCAGTTCTGCATATGCACAGTGGCTCGAATCTTACTCCAGTTGGGAGCTGGCCCCTACCGCTCTTTTAATTGTTATTACTACATACTCAGTCAATCATATGGTAGATTTCTCATGGAATGCAACATTTATGTATTTCATCACAGAAAATGAGTCGGTATATGGTTATCCCACGCTTACTACTTGTAATTTCTTTGTTGTTTCAGGTACTTAACTGTCTCCATAGCTTTCATGCTGACGCGAACATGTTGGCGGAACAGTATCCCCATTTCCTTGTTCATATTCATAGAGGACTGGAGATCAGCGTGTGCCACATTTGCGTCGTTGAACGGCATCTAATGAGGCAAATACATGTTATGTTTGGTACAAAGACTTCTTTAAGGGTGTCTGGAAAACCATTCCGGTACTTCACCGGTATTTATTGCACCCGCGTAGAATACAGATTCAATAATTCACTGGGGATTTCCGCAAGATTAAAGCAATGAGATCCTTTTTTTAGTACCCAGTGAACAAGTCATGGTAAGCATGCACTCCTCAGTTGAAGTTCAACGTGCCCACGAAATTCAGCCGGTTCGATGTAAAGATATTTGATTAATGAATCAACAATATTCTGCGTTTATTGGCTGGTTCTGCATGCAGTTCGAAATTTATCTTCCCTTTTGTAAATTTTGTGATCTTGTTCACCAAATTTTCAGAAAAAATACAAGTCACATGAAAGGTAATGATGCTTCCACCGCTTTGGGCATTGTGATCATGATTTTAGCTTTATAATATACTTTTGGAATACCTATAACATATTCTTTCGTGTTTTCCATTTAAAGATTGTTAAGATTTTCCAGAAACATTTCTTTTAAATTCTCGTGAGTTTGTCCTTTACGTACAAACATCGTCGACCATATTCCTTCAAATTTTCTGTTTGCATTGAAACTTTGATGAGGAGCCAGAAAATGTAGCCATCCAAGAATGACATGAGAAAGTAATGCCTTTGTATTGCTTTCTTGTCACTATAAGATCAATTGATCCTGAGAACACTTTTTCACATATCGCATGTAGCTCGATTGAAGATAGAATATACATTGCAACCACGCTATACAAGGAGGCTTCGCTACAATCTAGCCTTCTCGCAGCATATTGGTGCAGGATCTTTGGCCAAGCAGGAGCAAGAAGATCAGTGACGGCTTTCCATGAGATCGGATAGAGTTATCTTGCCACATTTACCTGTGTCTAGACGATTGAACTGGTTGCAGATCTGCAGAATGTCTTTTTCTCCAATTTTGCCCATCTCTTTCAACTTGTATATGACAAATTCAGATTTGCTGAAAGTTTTGAAAAGAAAAACAGAAAAAAAAAATCGTCAACTACTCATAAAATACACTGACAATTGAGATAACCAGAATATCTACAGGAGATAAGCCATGTAAGTATTTAAAAGAGAAAATTAGCAAGCCTCAAGACAATATCATGAAAATCCGTCTCAATAGCAAATAACCAGTTCATTTTGTATCACATGCTGCTTAATCAACTAGCAGTAACACAAACTGGTTGGGTAAAACTAAGCTCGGTATGTACGTCGATTCCATACCAAAATACCGATAACAAGGAAAATTTTCCAGGTGAAGTTGACAAAGTTCTAAATCTACGTGCACACGTTTCAAGGAGACTGGCAGAGATGACGAAGTCTCACGCATTCGTGCAACTAAATGTACAAGTTTGACGAGCATTTAGGATATACGGGAATATGCTTCACAAACCAAGTGACACCCTACGCTGTTTCAAAAAGGCCAAGTTTTAACCTATCGGAGGAAATAACAAGTATGAATGTCTAAATCGAGACATGGTGCGGTTGCTGTCTCACAACTCTTTCAGGTGGTAATACAAAGTCAATCAAACAAAACATATAGACATGAAGGTTGAAACCAGGAGTGGAACAAAAAGCATGGAGTACAAAAGGAAAAAAAAATGGCACTTCCACAATTTTCAAGCTACAGGTTTGCAGGCATAATATGCTAAAAATATCCCAGAAACTTCCAATCTTTGCAAGCGTTTGACGAACGTTTATGTCCAAGTAATCTTCATAAACCATATTCTATTCACTTGCTTTGGACCTATATAATATACATAACAAGTGATGGAATATGTGAATGGCTTGGTTCTGGATGGCATGTAATCTTTTGAAAGAGCTTTCATTAATGAGCTAATATATGGATGCCTCTAAGGTTGCAGGTTTCCATTTTCTACATTTACAACTTCGTTTGTCTCACAACCCGCAAGATTTTGAGTACATAACAAGAGAAAGAGATCTGCAGAAACCACAGATTTTGCTCTTTATTTTTTTCACTGTTGTCCTAACATTCAATAACCCTTGCCACAAGGAATACCCAATTTGCTTTCATGAGTATAAGCACGCATTTTGGAACACATTCATCATTTAAAATGGGCTCCTCCAGAAGATAAATGAAGGTGCAGATAGACGAGGATCACTTTCACTCAACCATTCTAACCTCTCTCTCTCTCTCTCTCTCTCAAAAACACACACAAAAGTTGGTGTCCTACGTTCAGATCACTTTGACTCAACCATTGTAACCTCTCTCTCCCTCTCTCTCTCTCTCTCACACACACACAGAAACACACACAAATGTGCATGCACAAAAGTTGGTGTCCTACGTTCATGCATGAGATGCCTCCACTCTGAGTTCCCTGTTGGCCTTTTAAGCAGTAAAGCAACATACAATCGTTTGTGCTATACTGCTATTTGAAATTCCTTAACCGCATTATGATCCAAGGTAACCTACCAGGTTATCATGTTCATAAGATATTTTAAACTAGACATGGTAGTGACATGTTAATGAATTATTACAATCAGAAAACCTCATCCTCTAGTCAGCTTGAAGAGATTCACTAACCCTGAACTAAGGTTTACCCTTGAATTATGAGGAACGAGATAATGCCAATTTTAGGTTATTTCGTAGATAACTAAAAGAAGTATGGGCAAAACTAATCTACTTTACAAGCAGAAAAGCAGATGTTTGAACTGAGAACTGGAAACTAAACGACAACTAGGTCATGCTTTTTCTACTTTACTATCTACAATATGCAAATAATTTTTTCTTCAGTTTCTAAAACATGCCTAGTAGCTTCCATGGCTAACCAAGCAAGCATACAAACTGATAATAGCAGTATATTTCAAACAACCATTCCCTCAGCTCAAAATATTAAAATGTATGAGGACAGGAGTTGCAACATATCCCTTGTAGGCTTTTCCTTTTATACTCCTATCATGAAATAGAACCATCAGCCTCAAAATTCTAAAATGCACACAGCCTCAAAATTCTAAAATGCACACAAACCATCTTTATCTGTCCCCTCAATTTTGATCACAAAGTACTGCCCTGCTTTCCAAGAAGGAAGTCAACAGGGATGAGCAAAGGCAACAGATCAAGAACTCAAGCAATTATCCCACAGTATGGAAGAAGTGGACTGTGAGCATTAACGAAATGGGGTTAAAGGCCCCTATTCAACAGGAGGTTAATGTGCACAAGAAGGAAGGTAATACGTTAGCTTTACAGCATCATGTCACCAGGGATTACGTCAACAATGAGGTTAGCAAACATGGGTTTGCTATGACATGGATTTATACATATTTGAAGGATGATAAAGAAATTGACAATGATGGAATAGGGCAAAAGATGTATGGGAAAAAGAAAAGTCTGGGTCACCATCAGCAACAAGGTATAAATGTCAAATGGAACTGAAAGTTGAAGACCCACTGGTTGTGACGGCAGATATATTTTGGTTGGATGCCGTTTCTAACGTGGAAGCATACAGGATTTATCCAGTCCTTATTTCATGTTGGATTGGAACGACGACAGGATATTTTCAATCCTTTCCTAAAGTGTATACTTTACCATCAAGTTTCATTAGAGTAGAGATGAACGGTTAAGGGAAGGCATATTGGGGAGAGTGAGTGTGAGAGGGAGACAGAGAGCAAATCATGATCAAGCATCGGACATCCCTCCACCAGCATTGACATACCACCATCTAAGATAGTTTTGAAAGGAAAGTTTACAAATAATTTCAATGCTTGCATCATATGTATGCATATTGCATATCCATTCTCTCACAGTTTGTAAATTCAGAGGGGGGTGACATATACAAGTTTAATGAAGACAGAGTAAGATTCTTACAACAGTAAAATATCATAACATATGATCGACACATCATAATACCATTTCTGCAACACCAAAGGGTGGTAACGAACTACTTTTTTCCTTTCATGACTGGACGTTTGGACTTTGGATAAAGACATGTAAGCCACATAATATAACTGGATTCTTATGTAGGGAACAAGTGAACTGATAAGAGCAGTGAAGTGGGTGAAAGAGTAACACATGATGGTGACAGCACTGGTGATCTGCGACAATGCATTATGGATTAACAATTGGCGAATTATCAAGGTTAGCATCAAGGTAGGAAGTGTTGATTGGCAACATGATGGTAAGACAAGAAATACAAATACAGGAAATTCAGAAGAAAACAAACAAAAAATGGTTAGATCATCTTTGAGGCATGAAATAAATCAAGAAAAGGAACAAGTGCAGAAGAAAATGGGCACAATCACGCACTGAGAAGCATCGTCGAAAGGTTATATGGAATAGTGATGTATGCATAGGAATTTCAAGGGGCCATCACCCCTGTGGAAAGGAATTGGGATCAAGAGTTTTATACTGTTGGGAGGCGACAGTAGGTAACCATCGAAGCCAGGTCTCCCACCCCAGGAGTGGATTCTCTGTTATCAAGAATAAAATGAACGAGTCCTAATTTAGCATCCAAGCCTCGAAAATTCATCTGTTGTTTACTCATAACTTAGTGGCGGTTTCAGTCACTGCTTAAGCAGATGTGATTCAAAACTCCTACCAGGATGGTATTTTTGTTGCCATATCTCCAACAAAGTAAAGGATTTTAATCAGTCAAGAAACACATAAGATCTAACGCAAAACCCATCAAAGAAAACTGAATCCTAAAGACTAACAACAAAGAACAACTCTTGGAGCTTTCTGATCAGTTAGAAGAAGTTCACAAGAAAGGTGGAAAGAAGATTGTCAGTTGCAGAAATTGAACTAGCCAACGAACCTGACAAAGCCATTATTGTCAATATCAGCCGCGATCAGATCAAGGACAGTCATGTCCCTATGCAACACCCACTTCGCTATCCTTCGGTGCCTCCGATCGATCCTCCACTCTGTCAAGTAGAGGAACGCCCGAGCCACGGCCAACGTCGACACCAATAACCACACAGACGCAAAAATCCGGCCAGGCAGCGTCTTGAACGCCTGATCACCGTAGCCCACGGTGGTAACAGACATCACAGAGAGGTAGAACGAATCCAGCCAACCCAATTTCTCAACACACCGCAAGAAGACGATGCCGACGCCGATACAGAGGATGACGACCCCGAGGGCCAAGCCAATCTTCATTCTGATCCTCATCCTTCCCTTCTTGACGTCAATAATGTAGTTGCGAGCGGCCTCACCCTTGATCGCAGAGCTCAGAAGGAGGCTCTCCTGGAGATCAAGCACATAATTGACCATGCCGGAGAGAAGGATGTCAACGAATCCGAAGCCAACGAGGACGAACATGATAGAGAAGATCTTCGCGGAGGGGGAGGAAGGGGTGATGTCACCGTAACCGATGGTGCACATGGTGACGACGCAGAAGTAAAGGGCATCGATCAAAGGGTTGGTGTCCTCGCCGGAAAAATGATGCCGATTGAAGAAAAAGACGAGAACGCCCAGAGCGAGGTAGATGATAAGTAGAATGACGGCCTGCCGGACGACGGAGGATTGGGGCATTTGGATCGCAGCAGCATGTGGGTCGCTCGCGTTTCCGATGACGGAGATGGCGGGGGCAGTCCGCGAGCGGTGGAGGTTAGATCGGGGGTGGTGCTGCTGCTGGTGCTGGTGCTGGTGCTGGTGCTGGTTCTGCTGCTGCTGCTGCTGCTGCTGTTGTTGGCGGTAGTGGGTGGGCCTCGAAAACCGTGATAGCGGTGCTGGTGGTGGCGGCAGAGGCGGTGGCGGTGGTATAGAGCAAGAGGAAGAAGGGGGAATGGTGATGGTGTTGGAAGATGAAGAAGACTCGTCTTCGGCAGATTCTTCAGAGTTAAGAACAGCTGGGCCGAAGATGAGGAGTTCCTTGAGAGAGGGAGGGCGGAGCGGTGGAAGGACGGCCTCGTCGTTCTCGGGAAGGACGCAGAGGGAGGAGGGCGACGGAACGTTGTTTCTCCTCCTAGGACTATTGAGGAACGGGATGAGACTCTCCTCATCCATTCACAGTAAATATATGAATGCCCTCCCTCTCTTTCTCTCGCTAGATCTTCCTCTCCAAAGATGCAGGAGAAGTTAAAAGATATCAAAGTCGATGTTTCCTATTATCCTTTCTGTATCACGAACCATGGGGATGCGCCGATACCCTGCGATACTCAGTTTCCGTCTTCGAGAGAGAGACAGAGAGAACAACTTCCACCAATTGAAACCGTTGAAAAGGAAGGAAGAGATGGAGATGACCTCACTCTTCTTGCTCAAATGATAGGGACCGGTGTACAAGGCAAGCAGAGAGAGAGAGAGAGAGACAGAACAGGCCTTGAAGAAACCACAAATAAAACAGTGGAGAGAAATAAACAGTGGTTCTCAAAAATGAAGGCGGTCGTTCCCTTTCCTTTCAATTCCTAGATATGGAAAGAGTACCAACTTCATAATAACATTAATGTGGAAAGGAAGAGATTGTGGCTGAACTAGCGTTGCATGGACCGCCGATTCGCCCATGGCGCCGCAGAAACAGACGAATCTCTGTCGTCACACAACAGTAGCGATCCCTCTTTTTGCAGAAACATGTCAGAAGTAAAGATAAAAAAAATTGTTACCAGATTTCACAACTTGAACAAGTGGCTGAGTATCTTAAATCTAATCGCGGTTTTCTCGTCTTATAAATCCGAAAAAGTCTGCTCACCTTTAATAAAGCAATGAGTGAGATTAACTGGTTTTCGTGAACAACGAATCTTCCACCGATCACTGTGGATCAAGGACCATATGGCAGTACTTTTTGAAGTTTCCTAATCGATTCAACTGACCTGAATCGACCAATTCACTACGTTAACAGCCCGACCACTACGACTCCGCTTCCGATTTTGACAACACTGATCCACAGTGTCATTATCTTGAGTAATTTTGCCAGAAGAGGAGATGCAAACTACGGACATGTTTCAACTGAAGTGAAGAATTCCAATGGAAGAAGATACAATGAAGTGTTTGGAGGAATGTGCAGCTCTGATTCCTGCCAGAAACAGCAATTTCATATGAAACCAGGCATGGAGAAATTGAACCTAGCAGTGGGAAGCTGACAGTGGTGGCCACATACCCAAGTGTTTGAGACACTTTATTTGAGGAAACTAGATCATTCATTGGGACTAGAACTAGAAAGATGATGCCTAGGAATCCATCATCCTTCTGTATCCAATTCACTGTTCGCTTTTTGTCTTCTTTCAGAAATCCCCATGACTGCACTTGTGATTTTGATGCAATGAAGACAGTAGCCCAACCTCAGCATGGTGTCAAGATGAAATCATGAACACAATTTACAGGCACCCACTGGATCAGGTTGGCAGACCTTCAGTGGCAAATACACTTCACTGTGCAATTGGATTCAGGAAAAGTTTATACTTGGATAAAATTTCACTC